>NC_084620.1:23670879-23953379 GCF_033978795.1 Nerophis ophidion
ACATTTCATGTTCATCAGTGGCCACAAAGGGCTCCGCTGCTGCACAAGTTGATGCTAAGCTAACGCTCCGCCGGTCAAGAGTTCAGTGTGTAGTTAGCAGCACGTTCCAAGCCATAATAAAAGACAACATCAACTCAACAGCCAATCAAAGCACATAGCATTACTCAGCTTCGGCCAATCCTTTTCTTGCAAAATGGACGCCTCAGCTTCTTCCGTGCTCACCCTTCTCGTCCTCATCATCCTCGCTGTCATTGCTGAGTCCAGACCATCGCCTCCACGAGATGACACCAAGGTCAGTGATGTCATGCCTTCATACTTGCCTTACCAAAAAAAACAACAGATGTCTTGACTGAGTCTTCTTTAAATGACACACAGCAGCATTGCGTGTGTCCTGATCTCAGCGCCGTCTAAAGTTAAACTTATGTCTTGATTATGTTATTATTATAAAAACAAATGGATGTCTCGCTTGTCTCCAGGTCATGACCTCAATGTTTGGCTCACGGCTCTCCTCTCTCCTTGTGGCCCCGCCCCCCGATGGGGACGCCACAGAGGGCCCAGCTAGAATGCACGTCCCCTCCAGGGGATTGACCAGGAGGCAGGAGTCTTCATCACAATTCCTCGTGGACTTCCTGCGGCAACATTCCAAGATAAGGAGGCGGAATCGAAAGGCGATGATGGGAGGGAGGGGATGCTTTGGTATGAAAATGGATCGCATTGGCTCCATCAGTGGACTAGGTTGTTGACTTTTGTTTCACTTTTTAATGACAGCTAGCCTCGTTTAATAACGAGTGACAAAAGGTGTATGCCTGTTTAAGACACAGGTACCTTTTCCTACCTCTGACCTCTGATCCCTGGCTAAACCACAGTCAGAAGAAAGTGTGAGTGTGTAAGTGTGTGCGTGTGTGTGAGGGACAAAGACAAGCATGTATGTAACATGTGCTTACCTTGTTAGTATGTTGACAAACTTCTTCACAGAAAGATGATTGCTGATTGCTCTGCTGAAATAAAGAATAAAAAGTATATTTTTGTGTCACCATTGAGATCCTCACATTTGATTGCTGAATGCTATGGTGAACTAAATGGGACAAAATATATTAAATATTTAAATAATTACTTAAATGTATCATAAATTGATTATAGTTGTAATTAAATACATATGTATTATCAAACGTGTCATATACTGTGTGTTGATGTAAGATTGTATTTACTTCCTAATCTAGATAATTGTTGATTTTATTATGTCATTAATTAAATGGTAAATGGTTGTACTTGTATAGCGCTTTTCTACCCCTTTTTAAAAGGAGCCCAAAGCGCTTTGACAGTATTTCCACATTCACCCATTCACACACACATCCACACACTGATGGCGGGAGCTGCCATGCAAGGCGCTAACCAGGACCCGTTCAAGAGCAAGGGGGAAGTGTCTTGCTCAAGGACACAACGGACGTGACTAGGATGGTAGAAGGTGGGGATTGAACCAGCAACCCTCAGATTGCTTGCACAGCCACTCTACCAACTTCGCCACACCGTCCCTCCTTATTCCACTTTTAGCTATTAATTTAGGCATATTTTATTTAATGATGTATTGATTTAATGACACAAATTTGTAATTATTTAAATATTTATTTAATTTTGTCCCATTTTGTCCTTATTAGTGCTTCATGAATTTATTTAGTCTGTCAACTCAGCCGTCAATTGGCAGGTTCCAACTTCTAACAACTGATTACTTGCCTGTTGAACTATTTTACCACAGAAGTGGAGGAGTACTGTTTGGTATATTGGTCTTAAAGTGTGGAAGTAATTCCACAACAACTTCAATATATTCCTTTACTTTTAAAGGCCTACTGAAACCCACTACTACCAACCACGCAGTCTGATAGTTTATATATCAATGATGAAATCTTAACATTGCAACACATGCCAATACGGCCGGTTTAGTTTACTAAATTGCAATTTTAAATTTCCCGCAAACTGTCCTGTTGAAAACGTCGCGGAATGATGATGCTTATGTTGACGCGTGCTTGTGACGTTATTGGTTGGAGCGGACATTTTATCCCAGCACCACTCACGGCTAAAAGCTTTAATCGCATAATTACGCAGTATTCCGGACATCTCTGTTGCTGAATCTTTTGCAATTTTCTCAATTAATAATGGAGACTATAAAGAAGAATGCTGTTGGTGGATTGCAGCTGTCTTGAGCAACACAAACACAGCCGGTGTTTCTTTGTTTGTTGTGAAGCTTTAATATGGAACAGAGCGGTCAAGCGAACATGTTTCTCTACTACATGTCAACCGGCAGGTTTAGGTGAGAAAATTGTGGTAATAAGTTGGCTATTGCCGGAGATATGAGTGGCGCTTGCGTCCTCCTGCAGCTGTCAGAGGCAGCAGCGACTTTCTTGGCTCCTCCATGGCTTCCATCAGAGACACTGGCGGTCAACACACCCATCCGACTTTCAGGTATGACTTTATAATCTCACTAAAACACTAGTAACACAATAAGCAGATAAGGGATTTTCCAGAATTATCCTAGTAAATGTGTTCAATAACATCTGAATCGCACCGTCTGCTCTTGTCTTTTTTTTTTCTTCTAGTCCTTCACTCTCATTATCATCATCCAGGAATCTTTCATCCTCGCTCAAATTAATGGGGAAATCGTCGCTTTCTCGGTCCGAATTGCTCTTGCTGCTTGTGGCTATGATTATAAACAATGTGAGGATGTGAGGAGCCCTCACACCGGTGACGTCACGCGCACATCGTCTGCTACTTCCGGTACAGGCAAGGCTTTTTTATTAGCGACCAAAAGTTGCAAACTTTATCGTCGATGTTCTCTACTAAATCCTTTCAGCAAAAATATGGCAATATCGCGAAATGGCCAAGTATGACACATAGAATGAACCTGCTACCCCCGTTTGAATAAGAAAATCTCATTTCATTAGGCTTTTAACTTCATACCGCAACATGCTCTGGGTCAACAGGTGTTCCTTCCACATAATCTGCAATGTTAAAATAGACTACCAACTCCCCAGAAAAGTGTGAATATATTCTCCTGAGTTGCAATTATTTGAAATACTTCCACAGTTAAGGATAGGATAGGACAGGCTGGGGAAATTATGTGGTGGCAATGCAGATACAAAAAGTCCATGAAAAATAAGGTTAAAAAAAAAACATGTGAAAATAAGGAAAACATCACACAACACAAAGGACATAATAAAGCAACACGCTGATACAGTCAGCTGCCACTTCAGCGGTGCCCTCTCTACATAACGCAAGGAAAACCAAAACAAAACATTATGAACACAAAAGGACAATCAATCAATCAATCAATCAATGTTTACTTATATAGCCCTAAATCACTAGTGTCTCAAAGGGCTGCACAAACCACCACGACATCCTCGGTAGGCCCACATAAGGGCAAGGAAAACTCACACCCAGTGGGACATTGGTGACAATAATGACCCAGTGGGACGTCGGTGACAATGATGACTATGAGAACCTTAGAGAGGAGGAAAGCAATGGATGTCGAGCGGATCTAACATGATACTGTGAAAGTTCAATCCACAATGGATACAACAGTCGCGAGAGTCCAGTCCAAAGAGGATCCAAGACACAGCAGCGAGAGTCCCGTTCACAGCGGAGCCAGCAGGAAAACATCCCAAGCGTAGGCGGACCAGCAGCGTAGAGATGTCCCCAGCCGATACACAGGCGAGCAGTACATGGCCACCGGATCGGACCGGACCCCCTCCACACGGGAGAGTGGGACATAGAAGAAAAAGAAAAGAAACGGCAGATCAACTGGTCTAAAAAGGGAGTCTATTTAAAGGCTAGAGTATACAAATGAGTTTTAAGGTGAGACTTAAATGCTTCTACTGAGGTGGCATCTCGAACTGTTACCGGGAGGGTATTCCAGAGTACTGGAGCCCGAACGGAAAACGCTCTATAGCCCGCAGACTTTTTTTGGGCTTTGGGAATCACTAATAAGCCGGAGTCCTTTGAACGCAGATTTCTTGCCGGGACATATGGTACAATACAATCGGCAAGATAAGATGGAGCTAGACCGTGTAGTATTTTATACGTAAGTAGTAAAACCTTAAAGTCACATCTTAAGTGCACAGGAAGCCAGTGCAGGTGAGCCAGTACAGGCGTAATGTGATCAAACTTTCTTGTTCTTGTCAAAAGTCTAGCAGCCGCATTTTGTACCAACTGTAATCTTTTAATGCTAGACATGGGGAGACCCGAAAATAATACGTTACAGTAGTCGAGGCGAGACGTAACAAACGCATGGATAATGATGTCAGCGTCTTTAGTGGACAGAATGGAGCGAATTTTAGCAATGTTACGGAGATGAAAGAAGGCCGTTTTAGTAACGCTTTTAATGTGTGCCTCAAAGGAGAGAGTTGGGTCGAAGATAATACCCAGATTCTTTACCGTGTCGCCTTGTTTAATTGTTTGGTTGTCAAATGTTAGAGTTGTATTATTAAATAGAGTTCGGTGTCTAGCAGGACCGATAATCAGCAATTCCGTTTTTTTGGCGTTGAGTTGCAAAAAGTTAGCGGACATCCATTGTTTAATTTCATTAAGACACGCCTCCAGCTGACTACAATCCGGCGTGTTGGTCAGCTTTAGGGGCATGTAGAGTTGGGTGTCATCAGCATAACAGTGAAAGCTAACACCGTATTTGCGTATGATGTCACCTAGCGGCAGCATGTAGATGCTGAAGAGTGCAGGGCCAAGGACCGAACCCTGGGGAACTCCACACGTTACCTTAACGTAGTCCGAGGTCACATTGTTATGGGAGACACACTGCATCCTATCAGTAAGATAAGAGTTAAACCAAGACAGGGCTAAGTCTGACATACCAATTCGTGTTTTGATACGTTCTAATAAAATATTATGATCGACGGTATCGAAAGCAGCGCTAAGATCGAGGAGCAGCAACATAGATGACGCATCAGAATCCATCGTTAGCAATAGATCATTAGTCATTTTTGCGAGGGCCTTCTCCGTGGAGTGATTTGCCCTGAAACCGGATTGAAAGGTTTCACATAGATTGTTAGACGCTAAGTGTTCATTTAACTGCTCCGCAACAATTTTTTCAAGGATTTTTGAAATAAAGGGAAGGTGAGACACCGGTCGGTAATTTACCATGAGGTCAGGATCGAGGTTAGGTCTTTTAAGAAGAGGATGAATAACCGCTTTTTTGAATGCTAGGGGAACAGTGCCCGAGGAGAGTGATAAGTTTATAATATTTAGCACTGATGGACCTAATAATGCAAAGAGCTCCTTGATCAGTTTCCCAGGAAGAGGGTCAAGTAAACATGTTGTCTGTTTTATTCCATTTACACGTTGTAACAATTCCTCTAATGTTATTTCCTCAAAACGAGAGAAACTATTTTGGAGGGCAGTATCCGCCGTATATACAATCGTGTCAGTGTTAATAGAACCCCGTTGTAGCTGGGACGCATTGTCTTTAATCTCCTTTCTAATGACTTCAATTTTCTTACTAAAGAATTGCATAAAGTCATCAGCTGAGTGGGTTGAGCTACTGGAAGGAGTCCCTTGTTGGGTTAGCGATGCTACCGTACTAAACAAAAATTTAGGATCGTTTTTACTACGGTGGATGAGATTTGAGTAATATTTAGCTTTAGCTAAGGTAAGCATGCATTTATAAGTTATTAAACCATCACTCCATGCTTGATGGTGCACCTCAAGTTTAGTCGTGCGCCATTTGCGTTCCAGCTTTCTACATAATAATTTCTGAGCTCTAGTTTCTTCTGTAAACCACGGGGTGCGCTTTTTTGGAGCCTTTTTTAACTTTAGCGGTGCTATGTTATCAATGGTTTCGCGCAGGGCGTCGTTAAAGATGTTAGTGAGGTTATCAATAGAGCCCAAATACTTTGGGAATGTTGCCATTACCGAGGGCAGTAGGTCAGCAAGAGTTGTCGTTGTGGCTGTATTAATGTTGCGGCTGCTATAGCAGTTATTATTATTATTAGTTTGACGAACATGCGTCTGAACCTCGAATTTTATAAGGTAATGATCGGACAATACTTTAGTATACGGGAGTATCGTAACTTTGGAAACGGTGATGCCCCTGACAAGCACTAGGTCTATCGTATTACCGTTAGGATGCGTGGGTTCATTTATTATTTGTGTGAGACCACAGCTATCAATTACAGTACAATACACAAGAGAACAAAGCTCTAGCAATTAGCAGCCACTACAGCGGCACCATCTTGGGAAAAATATTTTTTAAATGTTTGTGTTAGCCCCGCCCTCTGACTTTGATGTGTGAGTTGGACAAAGGAATTGAATAAACTAATACCTAAGTAGGAAAAATAATGCGGTCCAATCATTGTAAGTTTAAGTGCCGGGTAACCAATCAGGTGTTAGGATCCGCCCACTGACGTTGGCAGCTGAGTAGACGGATAAATTAAACTCATGTTATAGACCAAATAAAATAAACATATTGGACAAAATGTGTCATTAAATTCATTTTGTAAATCATGAAATCAATCAATTAAATCGTGAAATAGAAAAAAAATAATTAAATACATTATGACGCTTAATAACATATGTATGTATTCACTTCAAATTACAAACCCCGTTTCCATATGAGTTGGGAAATTGTGATAGATGTAAATATAAACGGAATACAATGATTTGCAAATCCTCTTCAACCCATATTCAATTGAATGCACTACGAAGACAAGATATTTGATGTTCAAACTCATGAACTTTTTTTTTTTTGCAAATAATAATTAACTTCGAATTTCATGGCTGCAACATGTGCCAAAGTAGTTTGGAAAGGGCATGTTCACCACTGTGTTACATCACCTTTTCTTTTAACAACACTCAATAAACGTTTGGGAACTGAGGAAACTAATTGTTGAAGATTTGAAAGTGGAATTCTTTCCCATTCTTGTTTTATGTAGAGCTTTAGTCATTCAACAGTCCGGGGTCTCCGCTGTCGTATTTTACGCTTCATAATGCGCCATACATTTTCGATGGGAGACATGTCTGGACTGCAGGCGGGCCAGGAAAGTACCCGCAATCTTTTACTACGAAGCCACGCTGTTGTAATACGTGGATTGGCATTGTTTTGCTGAAATAAGCAGGGGCATCCATGATAACTTTGCTTGGATGACAACAAATGTTGCTCCAAAACCTGTATGGACCATTCAGCAATAATGGTGCCTTCACAGATGTGTAAGTTATCCATGCCTTGGGCACTAATACACCCCTATATCAGTGGTCCCCAACCTTTTTGTAGCTGCGGACCGGTTAACGCTTGTTAATTTGTCCCGCGGCCCGGCAGGTGGGAAGGAGGGGATATTTTTTTTTCTTTCCCTTTGTCATGAAAAACGGAGGTTTTTGTCATGAAAAATTGAGGCTATTTTGGGTGGGTGCACTAATTGTAAGTGTATCTTGTGTTTTTTATGTTGTTTTAATTCAAAATAATAATATTTTTTGTTTTTTATTAAAAAATAATTAAAATTAATAAAAAATTATTCTGCGGCCCGGTACCAATCGAGCCACGGCCCGGTGGTTGGGGACCACTGCCCTATACTATCACAGATGCTGGCTTTTGAACTTTGCGCCAATAACAATCCGGATGGTTATTTTCCTCTTTGTTCCGGAGGACACCACGTTCACAGTTTCCAATTATAATTTGAAATGTGGACTCGTCAGACCACAGAACACTCTACCTCTTTGCATCAGTCCATCTTAGATGACCGTGGGCCCAGCGAAGCCGGCGGCGTTCCTGGATGTTGTTGATAAATGGCTTTCGCTTTGTACAGTAGTTTTAACTTGCACTTACAGATGTAACGACCAACTGTAGTTACTGACAGTGATTTTTTATACATGTGGTGATATCTTTTACACCATACTTGCCAACCTTGAGACCTCCGATTTCGGGAGGTGGGGGGCGTGGTCGGGTGGGGGGGCATGGTCAAGAGGGGAGGACTATATTTATATTATTTATATATTATATATATAATATATTATACATATTATATTATGTATTATTATCATTGTTTATTGTGAGCAATCTGTGGTGCTGAATTTCACCCAGGGATCAATAAAGTACATTCTATTCTATATTTACCACTAGATTCACCAAGTCAAGAATGTTATATATATACATATATATATATATATTATATATAAACCAAAAAGTTCTATTTTGGTTTCATCTGACCACAGGATATTCTCCCAATCCTCTGCTGTATCATCCATGTATCCATTTTGGTATAAACTCAACTCGTCGTGTTTGGAGGAAGAAGAATACTGAGTTGCATCCCAAGAACACTATACTTACTGTGAAGCATGGGGGTGGAAACATCATGCTTTGGGGCTGTTTTTCTGCTAAGGGGACAGGACGATTGATCCGTGTTAAGGAAAGAATGAATGGGGCCATTTATCGGGAGATTTTGAGCCAAAACCTCCTTCATTCAGTGAGAGCTTTGAATGGTTGACCAAATACTTTTTTTCCACCATAATTTACAAATAAAATCTTTGAAATTCCTACAATGTGAATTCCTGGATTTTTTTTTCACATTCTGTCTCTCACAGTTGAAGTGTACCTATGATGAAAATTACAGACCTCTGTCATCATTTTAAGTGGGAGAACTTGCACAGTCGGTGGCTGACTAAAAACCTTTTTGCCCCACTGTATATATAAATAAAAGAAATACTTGAATTTCAGTGTTCATTTATTTACACATTTACACACACATAACACTCATCTACTCATTGTTGAGTTAAGGGTTGAATGTCCATCCTTGTTTTTCTAACCATATGCATGTACAGTAGATGGCAGTATTGTCCTGTTTGAGAGTTACAACATTTCTGTTTTCGGCAGACGAACTGCTTTACGGTAGACGAACATGGACTACTGTTGTTGTGTGTTGTTGCCGTGCTGGGAATTCGTTAATGAAACTGCCTAACAATAAACCCACATAAGAAACCAAGAACTCTCCCCTGTGGAGGGGGTCCGGTCCGATCCGGTGGCCATGTACTGCTTGCCTGTGTATCGGTTGGGGACATCTCTGCGCTGCTGATCCGCCTCGACATCTCTGCGCTGCTGATCCGCCTCCGCTTGGGACGGTTTCCTGCTGGCTCCGCTGTGAACGGGACTCTCGCTGCTGAGTTGGACCCGCTTTGGACTGGACTCTCGCGACTATGTTGGATCCATTGTGGATTGAACTTTCACAGTATCATGTTAGACCCGCTCGACATCCATTGCTTTCCTCCTCTCCAAGGTTCTCATAGTCATCATTGTCACCGACGTCCCACTGGGTCATTATTGTCACCGATGTCCCACTGGGTGTGAGTTTTCCTTGCCCTTATGTGGGCCTACCGAGGATGTCGTGGTGGTTTGTGCAGCCCTTTGAGACACTAGTGATTTAGGGCTATATAAGTAAACATTGATTGATTGATTGAACTCGCCCTCGATCATTTTACATTTATAACGTCATTGGGCAGGCACGCTTTCGACATGTCGCTCAGGTCCGCATGGAGCTGGAGGGGGCGTGGCCTCGAGCTCCACCTGAATTTCGGAAGATCTTCGGGAGAAAACTTGTCCCGGGAGGTTTTCGGGAGAGACGCTGAATTTCGGGAGGGTTGGCAAGTATGCTTTACACACTCATGTCTGTTTTTGATGCAGTACAGCCTGAGGGATCAAAGGTCCGTAATATCATCGCTTACGTGCAGTGATTTCTCCAGATTCTCTGAACCTTTTGATGATTTTAAGGACTGTAAATGGTAAAAAGCCCTAAATTCCTTGCTGTAGCTCATTGAGAAATGTTGTTCTGAAACTGTTCGACAATTTGCTTACAAATTGGTGACCCTCGCCCTATCCTTGTTTGTGAATTACTTAGCATTTCATGGAAGCTGCTTTTAAACCCAATCATGGCACCCACCTGCTCCCAATTAGCCTGCACACCTGTGGGATGTTTCAAATAAGTGTTTGATGAGCATTCCTCAACTTTATCAATATTTATTGCCACCTTTACCAACTTCTTTGTCACGTGTTGCTGGCATCAAATTGTCAAGTTAATGATTATTTGAACAACAAAATATGTTGTCTTTGTAGCATATTCAACTGGATATGGGTTGAAAATGATTTGTAAATCATTGTATTCCGTTTATATTTTCATCTAACACAATTTCCCAACTCATATGGAAACGGGGTTTGTATTATTGAAACGTTTATTAAGGGGCTTCACGGTGGAAGAGGCCTAGGGTTAGTGCATCTGCCTCCCAATACGAAGGTCCTGAGTAGTCAGGGTTCATTCGCGGGCTCGGGATCTTTCTGTGTGGAGTTTGCATGTCCTCCCCGTGAATGCGTAGGTTCCCTCCGGGTACTCCGGCTTCCTCCCACCTCCAAAGACATGCACCTGGGGATAGGTTGATTGGCAACACTAAATTGGCCCTAGTGGGTGAATGTGAGTGTGAATGTTGTCTGTGGTGGCCCTGCAATGAGTTGGTGACTTGTCCAGGGTGTACACCGCCCTCCGCCCGATTGTAGCTGAGATAGGCTCCAGCGCCCCCCGCCACCCCAAAGGGAATAAGTGGATGGATGGACGTTTGTTAAGATGCTTCACAAAATGCATCATTTAAGTCCGGAATACTTCAAAAACAATGTTGACGTTGCTAAACTATTATTTATTACAACGGCAGATGACTTAATCTGAAGAAAAAACATGTGTTTGTACTGTGTTCGACAATGAAACTGGCGGAGTGTGACGCCATTATCCTCCAGCCGGGGTCGTTGTCGCTAGATTGGCTCGAAGGCAACGAGACCGTCACGTGACAGAGTCGTTTTCCGCCAGGAACGGCTAGCATCGCCGTAAGAGCGCCTATCTTTCGGCAGCGGGTAGCAAACGTCTCCCTCCGGCTCACGTCCTTGTTCGGTTCGGCCCCACCACAAACATGTCGGCAGTGCAGAGGATGAAAGTGGCGAACGAGCGGCACAGCAAGACAATCACACAGCGGGGACACGTCCAGAAAACATCGGTACCGACAGCCGAGCTAACGGCTAACGCTGCGATTCTTGTGTCACCGTCCCACATCACATAATGCCATATATTTGTACCCCATACAATTATACATTTATATTTGAATGTGTTTATATCTGTAGCTGTGACTCCCATTTGTTGTTGACTCAGAACTAAAGGTAATTTAAGAGCTGGTCGAGATAACAATCAAAGCTAACCTTAAAAAAATTAAAATAATTGATTTACTTTACAAATGACTGAGCTCCCTTGGGACGTTTGTCTTACAGCGGCCGGTCAACGAGGAGAAGTCTCCGGTGGGTCCGTGGCTGCTGGCGCTCTTCGTCTTTGTGGTTTGTGGCTCAGGTATGTTCATGGCTGTGACGTCATGGCTCTTTCTAACCTTTGATTTAACGCGCACGTGTCTGTGTGTAGCTATCTTCCAGATCATCCAGAGTATCAGACAGGGCATGTAAACGTCGGGAGCTGACGCAGCGTTGACAAATACACCTGGGAAGCAAACTGATCTTATTTAGTTATATATTTTTATTTTGCTATTGTATTGATCTGATATTGATGATTTATCAGTGTCCTATCTGGCTTTGTTTACCTTCTGATACAACTGCAAAGTCTAACTTTTGATTTTTTACAACATGTAGCGGCAGGCATCAAATAAATGTGTTGGTTTTGGAGGTTGTTTTTTTGACACAAAGCATATGTTGTCTGTCGCTGCTCCACCACCCGGAGATGTTCCGGAATCATCAGATATGAGTGGTTTCTAGCCGACAACCTGGCAGCTGGACGGGGATGCACCAAGCAACTGTTCACTACATTGCCCATGTATTCCAGTGAAAACCATAACACGCCCTATAATGCTTTGTTGATGTCCAAAGCTGAAGAGGCACAGCTTTTATATGAAATAAAGCAGATATTTTTCTCTACATGTGTCTTTTATCGCTTGGAGCAGGCGTAAAAATACATTGACACCAGAGGCTGGAAAGTGGCGCTTTGTGAACAAACAAGCAGGAAATTAAAAACTCATGCAAACAGTTGTAAGCTCATGCTGGCTCACAGGTTGCCATAACAACAGCGTACTCCACATACAATTCAGAGAGTGCAGATGGGGAGTCCAGGAGCTTTTCACAAGCACACGCACATGAATTTCAAGTTCGGATCAGCGCCTCACGCTAGGGGGTCAAATGTCACAGTTCATTAAGACTTGTACTCATAAATAAAATCATCTATAAAGTCCCTGTGTACAGGGTGAATAAATATATATATGTACGCACTCACACTATTCATGCGACGAGATGTATGTATTTACGTCACATGACCACCTTTAACTTGTCAATATGATTGGGGTGAAACCTTCTGAAAGCTCTCTGCCAAAAACTACATTCATCAGGACAATCCACGTCCTCGCCAAGCAGGGCATCTATGTGGTCAGTCCCCGCCTCTCCAGCTCTCGGTTTTGCTTCAGTTCCTTGATCCTGCGCCGTCACACACACATACATACGAGTGACAGTCAATCACAAGAGGAGGTCACGAGCAGACTGCACGTGTGTGTGTGTGTGTTACCGATGTCTGCAGCGTCTCAGAAACCTCATGATCTTTCGCGCTGCCTGGTCCTGCTTCTTGGTTAAGAAGGTCCCTCTGGTGGACAGAGGACAAACAACTGTTGCTCAAAGTCCATGCTCACAAGCCACCTTAGTCCATTGACACTGAGTTTACTTCATTCTGGGGGTGTGGCCTGCGCCGCCGCTGGAACCCTGCTTGAGCCTCTCGTACTCCTTGTAGCTGCGATAGTACTGCTGGATTAGCACTGCTGCCCGCCGACTCTGCTGGAAGCGTTTCTGCTCGTAGTATGAACGAAATTTGGACTGGATCAAGATGGCCGCTTGGGTCATCTTTTTGTAGAGCGCATACTGGGTGAGAGAAATAGGCACAAGGTGAGCGAAAGGACAGGAAATGATTATCTCTGTAGTGCACATGTCATTTTTGTACTTGTTCCCACACGCGCGTCACACTACATCTACTGATTCACCATTACCTTCAGAGCTATCCATGTTAGCTAGCCAGAGAGAGAGGAGGCAGAGAAGCACAGCAGGTTAGTGTTAGTGAAGCTAGATCACGCAGACACGCACCCAAGCAGACACTCAAACTCGTACACAGACACACATGCGCACACACCTGTTTGTATTTGCGGTAGCATCTTTGAATGACAGCTGCAGCCATGTCCTGCTGCTCCTTCAACCTGCGACCCTGCTCACATAAATAGTGAATGAAAAACGGCCGAGCAGGGGACAGCACAAACATTCACTGATTAGGCACCCAAGGGTACCTTGTATCTCCTGAAGGCATTTTGGATGATCCTGGCAGCTTCATAGAGTTCTCTCTGTTCGCCGTCCGTCAGTGTCAGCAGGGCAAAGTCCCTTTCCATCTTTCCATTGGCTGATGCATTTAGAAACTCCGCCCATGCCACAGAGGAAGGGGGGCGAAGCCTCTGAAGGGCCAAAGCGCTGAGGGGCGAGGGAGGGCAGATTCGCCTAAATAGAGGGAAAAAAACATGGTTCCTATAAATCAAGACCTCCTCAAAAAGTGGAGAGATGCTTCTCTCCCACAAGAAAAAGATGATGCTTACGGGTTACCTGGGCAGAGATTGCGTATGGGCGTCGACTGTGTCCAGGTAGGTTGCCAACCAGGTGTCCTCAATGGCGGGACTGTCCCCACTCTCACGGAGCAGTGACTCCGACCCGTTGGTGAAGTCCTCTTGTTTGATTCGCTCTGGTGTTGCCTCAATGATTTGTTCGGCCAGTGTGGCCATGTCAACCTGTGACCAACAGCACGTCTCAATATCTGCAGTTAGGATTAAGTAGTGACGCATTGTGTAACGTGTACTTCAAGCACCTCCTCTTCCTCCTCGCCTTCGTTTTCCACGTTCTCGCTGTAGCACAGGAGATGCTCCGCCAGTGCTGGCTCCATGTGGGGGAGGACGGGGGAAGCAGAGCTCTCGCTGTTACACTCCATGAGGTCGCACCGGTTCAAATCTGCTAGAACAATTAGTAAAACAGGTTGGTACTGCCCAGAGGACATGTTCTTTAATCAAATGTTACCTGTGTTTGGCCCCTCGCCCCATGCAGGCGACACAACCAGGGAGGTCGATGGGGAAGATGAAACAGGCAAGGATAAAGAGGAAGATGTAGGAGACAATGGAGAGGACGGAGAGGTGTCCATGGGGGCAGAGTAACTAGAGTAAGCAGAGCTTTGGGAGGGGGAGCAGGAATCACTAGGGGAGGGAAGGCTGCTGGAAGAGCTGAGACCTGCAATGGGCAGAAGCAGGATGGTTAGAACCGCAGCAATGACCTCACATCCCATGACCATCTACTGGCATGTCACCTGTGTCCGGACTTGTCGACAGAGGTGAGGCTGGAGGATGCGCATGTGTGTCTCTGGGAGTCACGTGCGCCTGCATGTGCAGGTCCTCCAGAGCGCCAGCGAGACACGTGTGTCCCCTCGAGCGGGCCACAGCAAGTGGTAGGCGGCCCAGTGAGTCTGGGATGCCAAGAGCCAAACTATTCCAGGCATAGAGGAGCTCCGCTGCCCTCTGATGGCCCAGAGCACACGCCCACATCTATACACACACAACGCATCAAACCTGAGAGGTGTCTGACCCTACAACATATCAGAGAGCCATGACACAAGTGTCATACCAGCGGCGTGCAGGAAAAGTGGTCAACGTTGAGAGGATCGACTTCCTGTTCCAGGTCTAAACTTTCACTGTGAACATGCCTATACACCACATCAAAGGATTAAGCAAATGTGTATTTGTGTGTGTGTGTGTGTGTGTGTGTGTGTGTGTGTGTGTGTGTGTGTGTGTGTGTGTGTACCTCCAGGTAATGAGCGTGTTTATCAGGTATGTATAACCCTGTGCAGCCGCCAGGTGGAGCAGTGTCATCCCACGGTGACGCACAGAGTGATGAAGCCTATCTTCTTCACCTCCACTCCATCGCACTCCTCTCATCATCCTCTCACACACTCGTACAATCCTCCTCTCAAACCACTGAGGCGACTGGCGCGCACGCACACACACACACACACACACACACACACACACACACGTCAGCTGCTGTGACTTACACTTTCAAGTCATTGGTCAGTCTCCACACCTGGTCACACTCGTCGGGTGTGTGTGGGGGAGAGGGCGTGGCCAGCCGGTTGCCATGTTGCTGCCACTGCTGTTGTGTGTTGTGCTGTTGGGTAATATTGCGGGCCACCATGGCTGCCATTCTGCGCTCCATCTGCTCCAGGCGTTCCAGGATGGACACTCTGAATTGATTGTCTGTACAACACAGAAATCTTTTTGTCAAGTAACCAGGTTGTAGAGAGGAGCTAAACTTGTTCCTAATATCAGACTACAGTGACCAGTCTGACCGTCCAATGAGAGCCAGTCGAGCTGAGAGCTGGGCAGCGAACTGGCGTTTCTTGCACGGTACTCAAACAGAACTGATGAGGAAACAGAACCTCCAGACTCCAAAACCTGAAGACAGACGAGCCCGGCCTCGTGAGCTAGGGAGAGAAAACACCAAATGATTTTAAGAAGGGGCAGCAGTAGGTTATCTGTCTGTGAGGATAAACTGTTGGACACATGCTAGGCTGCTTCCTGAATACTGTCAAAAAAGAGCTGATACAGCCTACTTGGGATGCAACAATTTATTTAAAAAATCTGAATCGCTTGAGCTGACTTGCTTCAGAGAATGAGTTTTTCCTGTTTTACTTCTTAGTTTGGTGTGTGTGTGTGGGGCTTTGGCCATACGCATGCACATTGCGCAATGTGAGGAAGATGAGAAGCAGGAGTTGTCGAATAATTTCTTTTGTAAAAATGGCGATTGAAACACAGTCAGAGATAGAGACCTGCAAATTCTCCAGAAGACTCTGTCCATATCGCCCATATATATCAAAATCCCAAATAATGAAGCACCCAGATTGTAGGATTTTTATGTAGATGTTATGTATTTTAGCTTTTGCCCAGATTTTGAAAGGATGACAATGTGGGGGACGATCAACAACCACTTTATTAAAACCAACAACCAAGTCCAAACAACATTTTTAACTCACACTAAATCACTAACACACACACTGAATCCTGTATCCTTTATTCTTCCGAGTATAGAACAATTATTCTGGGCTAAGAGAGCAAAGTTTGTAGGTTCAATGTGCACAATTCAATGGCTTAGTTACTCAGACAGCAATGTGTTTATGCAAGTTAAGATTGGGGTATGTTGTTTCTAAATGGGGAAAGACATTCATGTCTCTTGTTTTCATGTCAGCATTAGTCCACTAGTATATCAAAATGGAGTTATCAATCGCTATTTTTGATCATTTTAACAGTAATATTAATCGTCAGTTATCATTGATACGATTTATCGTTACATCCCTAGTGCATGTGTGTGCATATACCGGGGCAGTAGCAGCGCAGCACGCCAGGTTGGATCAGTGATGCTGGAACAGAGCTCTGATCAAACACACACAGGTATTGACCCAGCTGCTCACTCCACGGTCCCGTGATCAATACTTTCACCCCACCCTGCACAACATACACATATTTATATTCGAATTGTGAAGAACTTTTGTAGTGCTGATGATGGGTTACCTCAGGGTACGACCACTCAGGTGAGAAGTCCGTGATAGAGGCAAGTCGGGACGAAGTTGGCAGTGGGTGAGGAAAGGGTAGGAAGGAGGAAGAGGGGGAGGGCTGGGGGGGCACCATGTAGCGAATTCCAGCTGGGAACAAAGCCGGGGTGGCACCAACATCCACGACTGTGGAGGAAAGAGGTGCATCAGAATTTGCTTCCTCTGTGACGAGATCAGAGATCAGGTCAGGAAATTGGCTGTCAAAAGAGATGACAAGCTCTTCTTCTTCCTGCCCACAGGGCTCTGCTTCCAGTTGGGTGTCCATAGGAGGGGCTTCGAAGTCATGCCCCAGCCACATCCTCTCCTTCACCTGCAAGATGGCTGGTAACTGGGCAGAGGTTTCCATGGTGATATCTTCCTGGTTATCGGATTGTTGCCGAATGGGCTGATGGGATAGAGGGGGTAAGGGTGCAGCCCCAGGTCCTGGCAGGTGATCATAGGGCTGCTCCTGATTAGGTGACAGTTTGGGCTGGCCATCTGACGGCAGTAAAGCAGCACTACTTCTCATCTGTTGTCTTGGTGACGCATTTGAAGAGTGGCAGGGCTGCACCAGACAGACATGTACACCCCAACCAGTTCATATGGTTGTAGTACTGGAACCAAATGTGTTGTCATGATAATATTTGTTTGTGTAGGTGCCAAAGGCGTGACTCACCTGTAGTAGTGCCAACTTTGTGGGAGGAGCTATGCAGCGCACATTATTGCCACCTCCTTGGTCTTTTTCCTCAGAGTCCCCTAGCGCGCCAATCTCTAAACAAAGAGGGAGGAGGGCCGGGGCAACCGAGGAAGTTGGGGTAAGGGACATAGAGGGGGGAAGGGAAGCGGAGTCCTTTCTGTCATTCTCACAGGAGGAGGAGGAGAGGGATGAAGGAGGGGAAATTGATGAGGGTGGGGTGGACGTGGGGGAGAGTGGTAGGGAGGAAGGTGAAAGGGGGGAGCAGGAGCAGATAACGGGGGAAGTGGTGCAACTCGAACGAGGAAGTGGGCCGCCATACGTTTGGCCCTGCTTTGGGGAGTTCAAGAAGGAATCAGGATCAAAGGCAGGTGGGAGGAATGTGGGGAGAGATGAGGAGGAAAATGACATGGGAGGGGAAGGTGATGTTGCCAGGGGGGGAGGTGGAGACCGGAGGGAGGCAGAAGAGGAAGGATTGAGGAGCAAGCCTCCTAAAACAGGGGAAGGAAGAAGAGCGAGTGACAAGGTGGTCATCCCTGTTGGGTGGACAGTAGGGGGGATGGGTGGAGTTGTGGGGGAGGGAGGGCAAGGGGAGGCAGGTTTTGCAGGAAGGTGGATGGAGGGGGGGAGTAATAATTGGTTGGTTGGATCATCCCCTTTGGCTCCACCTGAGATGGCAGTAGTGCTTGCCATGACGATCACTGCATTATGTGGCAGTGCCACAGTGGTCAGGTTGCCATGGTGGTCGCCGTAGAAACCATTCCTGTGGTTTCCCACATGTGGCTGCAAGGGAGACGAGGCCGAGCTGCAAGGAGCACACCATGGTTCACATCCGCTGTCGCCTTTCACATCCAAGGAGCTTGTGGTGCTCACATACGTAGAGGGGGGACGTGGAGACGAGTCGGGGCTGCTCTGTGCCTGGAGGTGAGGAAGCTTGGCGTCTCCCACGCCTCCCCCGAGCTCTACTGCCTCTGAGGAGAGAGGTGAGGAGGACAGGGGAAGTTTGGGGGAGATGATGCGATGCTTGGTGCTGTTGCAGCTGTGGGGAATGTTCCCTCCTGGTGGTGATGACACAAATGTACACATCACACACACACACATTAGCGTGTGATGTCACAGCGGGAGTATTACCCTGGCTGGTGTTGCAGAGGCAGGCATGCGTGCGTGGCTGGGGTTTGGTTCTCTGGCGATCCAAGATGAGCTGTACAAGTTCCTCAATGCTGAAATCGCTGGTGTCTCCAGAAGTTTTGATGCTGTGAACTGAGACACACACACACGCAAACACACACACACAATACTCATCTGGACTATGTATACATGCAATTGTAAGACAAAGTGTTTCTTACACATAGGCTTGAGCTGACACAGCAGATCATCTCTGCTCCACTTCATGCTGTCATGTCGACTGGTCAGAGCACACAGCAGTGGACTGAATTTCCCAGAATCCTCCAGGGAGGGCACATTCAGGTAGTGGACCAGCACAATATCTGGGTTCTGTCGAAATGCGAATGGCACATGTGAATGTGTGTATGAATGTGTGAGTGTGGTTTTTTGAGTAAGCTTACCTGCAACAGCCAGTAGCACCGCCGGTGGAATGTTGGCACGATGGAGGAATGGACGTAATTACCATAGAGACACTGCAAGCACAGATACAGTAGGTCAGCTTGAGTGCAAACTCATTTTACTATGGCTGCAATGCCTTTTGTGCCCTGAAGGAAGTGCTATTTACCTCCATCCCCTGCACCTTCAGCTTCATATGGTCCTCTCGGGTGGTCTTTCCATCTTTGCGTTTCTTCCAGGAGTAGCCATCTTTCCTGTACTTGACTTTCTTTCTGTTGTAGAGGATGATGCTGCCATTCTTTGGCCTGAAACAGTCAATGGTCAGCCAAGAATACAAGCTGCTTGAACTGCTTGTGTGTGTACCTGGTTTTCAGAGTGCAAGAAAGCCACTCATCGTGTTTGTCAAAGGTTACCAGGTAAGATGCAATCTCCTGCACACACACACACACATGAACTTCAACTTATACTGAAGCTCCACAAGACTAAATCAATTGACAGTGTGAAGATGATTACATTTTTGAGGGAAATCATTTGCATTGAATTGTATTAGAATATAGACATAGACTGACCTCATTCGTATTCCACCTGAGACGCTCGTTCGGCAAACTGAATGAGCGAGGCAGACACTCCAGCAGCTTGTTGGGAACGAACACCTTCCTCTGGCTTTTATTCTCTGAATGTGCACACAAGCACACATGAATGTCACATTTTGGTCTTAACTGCACTACGAAAAGGTCTAAAGGAAAATAATTCCCTCCCAAATTGTGGGTTAAATCACCAAAAAGTATTCCCAGGCGCGGCCACCACTGCTGCTCACTGCTCCCCTCACCTCCCAGGGGGTGATCAAGGGTGATTTGTCAAATGCAGAGAACAATTTTGCCACACCTACTGTGTGTGTGACAATCATGGGTACTTCAACTTAACTTTCTGTGCAGTTTAACTTTAACTTAAAAGCCTACTGAAACCCACTACTACCGACCACGCAGTCTGATAGTTTATATATCAATGATGAAATGTTAACATTGCAACACATGCTAATACGGCCCGTTTAGTTTACTAAATTGCAATTTCAAATTTCCCGCGAAGTGTCCTGTTGAAAACGTCGCGAAATGATGACGCTTATGTTGACGCGTGCTTGTGACGTTATTGGTTGGAGCGGACATTTTATCCCAGCACCACTCACGGCTGAAAGTCGTCTGCTTTAATCGCATAACTACACAATATTTTGGACATCTGTTGTTGAATCTTTTGCAATTTGTTCAATTAATAATGGAGACTATAAAGACGAATGCAGTTGGTGGAAAGCGGTGGATTGCAGCTGCCTTTAGCAACCAAAACGAAGTCGGTGCTTCTTTGTTTGTTGTGAAGCTTTAATATGGAACAGAGCGGTCAAGCGAACATATTTCTCTACCACATGTCAACCGGCAGGTTCCGGTGAGAAAATTGTGGTAGTAAGTCGGCTCTTACCGGAGACATGAGGGGAGCTTGTGTCCTGATGCAGCAGCTGTCAAAGAGGCAGCTGCGACTTTCTTGGCTCCTCCGTGGCTTCCATCAGAGACACTGGCAGTCACCACACCCCTCCGACTTTCAGGTATGACTATTTCATCTCACTAAAACACTAGTAACATCCTAATCGCTCCCACTGCCGTCGCCTATTTTTTTTTTCTAGTGCTTCACTCTAACTTTCCTCATCCACAAATCTTTCATCCTCGCTCAAATTAATGGGGAAATCCTCTTTTTCTCGGTCCGAATCGCTCCTGCTGCTGGTGGCTATGATTAGAAACATTGTGAGGATGTGAGGAGCCCTACAACCCGTGACGTCACATGCACAACGTCTGCTACTTCCAGTACAGGCAAGGCTTTTTTATTAGCGACCAAAAGTTGCAAACTTTATCATCGATGTTCTTTACTAAATCCTTTCAGCAAAAATATGGCAATATCGCGAAATTATCAAGTATGACACATAGAATGGACCTGCTATCCCCGTTTAAATAAGAAAATCTCCTTTCAGTAGGCCTTTAACTTTCTCTGTAGTCAGGAGACTGTGTACATAGTAGGTGAAACTGTTTCAAAAATCGCACTACTCCTTCTAATCTGTATAAATATTACCATTTGATCGACCCCGAGAGGAACAAGCGGTAGAAAATGGATGGATGGATGGCGCTATAACTGACAACAGGTTTCCATAGTACCATAGCAACAGAGCGAGAACCACTGACCTGTCACTGTGGAAACCATCTCCTTGTTGCTCATGGCGATGAGTCTATGCAGGGTGTCTCACACAGTGCACGGCCACCTACACTGCCCCGCTACACACACACATTGAAACACAGGGTGTCAGTATGCAATCAATCAAACCTGAAGAATTACTTACAGTTGCCAAGGATAGAAACAGAGCTAAACGAGAGCGGTTAATAATGAATGAGTAGCATTTTAGTTTGGCGGACACTCACTGTGGCGTGGCAACGACTTTGACATGTTTTCCAGGCGTGTCCGCAAATTCCTGGTCAAAAGTCGCGCAGTTAGACCTTACGAAGCCTCGTGGAGGCCCGAATCAGACTTGGCCCTCGCGTAGCTCGACTGTCCGATTACCGGTTCACCTACTCCCGACTACAAGCGTCCTACTCGCCCCGCTTTCGTTTTTTTTTAAGGCAGGCATCCCGTTTTCTAAAACTTTTGTATCTCATACAACATGCTTATCCCAGCCCATTTAAACCAATATGAAATTCTCCTTCCAAAAGAAATCCATCGCAATAATATTTAGCTGCTCTGATAACCAGCTGTGCTAGCCATGCTAACAGCACTGATTTGACGCCTTCGACTATTGAGCGGGACTTTGCGTCCTAGTGAATGAGTTCCAGACGACAATATAGTGGGGACACGTCTAAAAGACATTGATGTAAAAAAAACGGTCCACTGAGACACAAGCGTTCTGACAGCCTCTTAACTACTTTACCTTCCGCCTTCAGCCATCTTCCTTACCTCTGACGTCATTGCGTTGACACCGTAATGCTTGCATCCATCGGTTTACCGTAATGTTGTATTGACAAACTAACCTCCCATAACAAAAACATTACATACCCAGTCTCACGTGCGCGTCTGAATTTACTTTCCCTTGAAAACATAAGTTTGAGGATTTTGTACTTCAATCTACTTATATCATGCTTGCCAACTTTGAGACCTCCGAATTCTTGAGATGGGGGGGTGATTTGGGATCTGAGGTCGGCGGGGCCGGGATTAAGGGGGACTATATTTATAGCTAGAATTCACTGAAAGTCAAGTATTTCTTGTATGTGTGTATGTGTATACATATATATACACACACACACACACACACACACATATATATATATACATATATATATATAAGAAAATATGTATTTGAACACCCTGCTATTTTGCAAGTTCTCCCACTTAGAAAACATGGAGGGATCTGAAATCTTCACGGTAGTTGCATGTCCACTGGATGAGAGATAACCTAAAAAGAAAAATCCAGAAATCACAATCTATGATTTTTTTAACAATTTATTTGTGTGATAATGCTGAAAATAAGTATTTGAACACCAACAATAACATTTGGTAGAGTAGCCTTTGTTTGCAATTACAGAGGTCAAACTTTTCCTGTAGTTCTTCACCAGGTTTGCACAGACTGCATGGAGGGATTTTGGTCCACTCCTCCACACAGATCTTCTCTATATCAGTCAGGTTTCTGGACTGTTGCTGAGTAACACAGACTTTCAGCTCCCTCCAAAGATTTTCAATTGAATTTAGGTGTGGAGACTGGGCAGGTCACTCCGGAACCTTGATATGGTTCTTATGAAGCCGCTTCTTGGTTTTCCTGGCCGTGTGCTTTGGGTCTTTGTCATGTTGGAGATCCAGCCACGACTCATCTTCAATGATCTGACTGAGGGAAGGAGGTTTTTGGCCAAAATCTCACAATACATGGCTGCAGTCATCCTCTCCTTAATACAGTACAGTCGTCCTGTCCCATGAGCAGAAAAACACCCCCAACGCATGATGCTACCACCCCCATGCTTCACAGTAGGATTGGTGTTCTTGGGACGGTACGCATCATTCTTCTTCCTACAAACACGCATAGTGGAATCATGACCAAAAAGGTACATTTTGGTCTCATCTGTCCACAAAACTTTTTTCCATGAGTCCTCTGGATCATCCAAATGGTCATTGGCAAACTTAAGACAGGCCTTAACATGTGCTGGTTCAAGCTGGGGAACCTTCCGTGCCATGCATGATTTCAAACCATGACGTCTTAGTGTGTTACCAACAGTGACCATGGAAACAGTGGTCCCAGCTCTTTTCAGGTCATTGACTAAGTCCTACCGTGTAGTCCTGGGCTGATGCCTCACTTTTCTTAGCGTCATTCAGACCCCACGAGGTGATATCTTGCATGGGGCTCCACTCCGATTGAGACTGACCGTCATGTTTAGCTTCTTCCATTTTCTAGTGATTGCTCCGACAGTGGACCTTTTTTCACCAAGCTGCTTGGCAATTTTTCCAGAGCCCTTTCCATCCTTGTGGAGTTGTACAATTTTTTCTCTGGTGTCTTTGGAAAGCTTTTTGCTCTTAGCCATGCTGAATGTTCGGGTCCTACTGATTGTATGGGGTGGACAGGTGTCTTTATGGAGCTAACGACCTCACACAGGTGCATCTGATTCAGGAAAATACAATGGAGTGGAGGAGGACTTTTAAAGGCGGACTAACTGTGACGATCTGTCACTTAATTTCTGTTTGTTTTCCTCGTTCTGGTATTTACTTCCTATTCAGTGCTCTTATTTTGGTTTCCACTTCCTCCTTGTTCCGCTGAGCATTGTTAATTTCACACACCTGCTGTTGATTGGCAGCTGAAAATAAGTATTTGAACACCTGTGTATCAACTGGAATTTGGACCCTCATAGACCTGTTAGTGTCAGGAAAACGCATGACTGCCGTTTTGCTACCCCGAGATGCAAGAACCAGGAGAGCGGAGAGCAGGTAAGATGACCTAATTCTCATCAAAACAAAAACACGAAGCAGTCTTGCCAACAGAAGTTCCAAACATATAATTATCATCGAGACACAAGGCATAAATAGCATACATGTTGATTGGCAGCAGGTGTGGACCAGCTGCCAATCAACAGCAGATGTGTGAAATGAACAGTGTTCAGCGGAACAAGGAGGAAGTGGAAACCAAAATAAGAGCACTGAATCTGAAGTAAATACCAGAACGAGGAAAACCAACAGAAATAATGTGGGTACGAGATTGGCCTGCCTGTAGTCCAGACATGTCTCCCATTGAAAATGTGTGGCGCAATATGAAGTCTAAAATACCACAACGGACACCCCGGATTGTTTAACTTAAAGTTAAAGTACCAATGATTGTCACACACACTAGGTGTGGTGAAATTTGTCCTCTGCATTTGACCCATCCCCTTGATCACCCCCTGAGAAGTGAGGGGAGCAGTGGGCAGCAGCGGTGCAGCGCCCGGAAATCATTTATGGAGATTTAACCCCCAATTCCAACCCTTGATGATGAGTGCCAAGCAGGGAGGCAATGGGTTCCATTTTTATAGTCTTTGGTATGACTCGGCCGGGGTTTGAACTCACAACCTACCGATCTCAGGGCGGACACTCTAACCACTAGGCCAAGCTGTACATCGAGCAAGAATGGGAAAGAATTCCACCTAAAAAGCTTCAAAGATTGGTCCCCTCAGTTCCCAAACGTTTACTGAGTGTTGTTAAAAGGAAAGGCCATGTAATGCAGTGGTATAAATGCCCCTTTGCCAATTTGTGTTGCTGCCATTAAATTCTAAGTTAATGATTATTTCCAAAAAAAAAAGTAAGTTTCTCAGTTTGAACCTTAAATATCTTGTCTTTGCAGTGTATTCAATTGAATATAGGTTGAAAAGGATTTACAAATCATTGTATTCTGTTTTTATTTATGAATTACACAACAAGGCAACTTCACTGGTTTTGTACACAGAACACATGAAGGACATAAAATACAGTAATAAAAATATTAAAACAATAATTCAATTAAACAATAATTAAAAAAGAACAATTTTTCACTTTTATCCCAGTGGTTGTGTCATTTGTAGAAGGTCTCAGTAACGAGATGCCTACACTGCTAAGCTATCACTGTACATTTCATAGGAGCAGATCCTTTCACATGTTCAACAATACCTTCTTTAGTGTCACAAAGGTGCCCAAAGCTTGAGCTGCAGTTTTGTTTTTAAAATACACTATATAATATAAAACAGCAAAAAAGCTGTAAAGCAAAAAGGTACAATGTAAAGTTACACAAGGCTTAAAGTTCTTTAGCCCTCCTAGTTCCTACAGAAGGAGATATATATATATATATATATATATATATATATATATATATATATATATATATATATATATATATATATATATATATATATATATATATATATATATATACAAACATAACAAAATAGCTCCCATTTCTGACCATTCACAATATCTAATTTCAATTCCTTGTCGTTTTCTGCAACTCGCTAATGTCAGTCTGCCTTCTGCTTGGGAGACAAAATGGAGGGTAAACAGTTCACCAAAAAATAAAAGCGACTTTGTCCTTAAAACTTATTTTTCCACATGCACACATGTAACAGTGCTCGAGATCGAGTGTTGTATTTACAAACTAGACTGATCAGTTTGAAAATCCGCTTTTAATTAAGAAAAATGAGTCCATCATAAGCACAAACGTCATAAACTGAGGACATCCTGTAGTCCAGTACACTTCATCGCAGGCGATATAATATAAAAAAATCTCAGAAAAACACACATTTTGACAAAATGATCTTAGTTTTTTGAGATAGGGGAGGTAATTGTTAAAAAAGACTAGCTTTACTTGTATCGTTTGAGGAGGCACATTGGCTACTTGACAGACTTGGAAGAAATTACACATCTTAAGAGGTAAAGTTCTCCAAAATACTAAACAGTATTTTATTTAATGTATTGATAGAACTGACAAATACATTTCAATTAATACAAATGCACAGATTGTGATAGTTAAATCCTATAATTATAGCTTTTTATATTACAGGGCTTTAAAAAGTGTCATCAAGCCACATCTCCACAGAATCATACACAAATGTAGACAACGAAGTACACATGGCTGACAGTGTCCACATTACATTCCTCCCACGTGAAGTGTCCATCTGGCAGTTTCCGTGGCAACAACCACCGCCTTCGTCACAGTGTCCACTTCAAACACCTACAGAGGAAAGCGGATGCTGCCTATTTTGCACACAAAAGTAGTCCATGTTTGGGGTTGGAACATACCTGGTCTCTCTGTGGGTGCTCAGGCACTTGCTGGAGCAGTAGCGCCCCCCACAGGTAGTGCAAGTGTAGTTGGATGGGAATCCACACACACAGCAAAAGTGTCTTGGAGGAAGCGAGGAGGGGGGGACCAGCGCAGAGAGGTAATTTGGCTCCAGCTTCTCCGACAGGTTCTAAAAGTGAAACGTAAAGCACAGTAGAGGAGGGCTCAGCCCCTGATGAGACAAAGAGAAGGAAAAGGCGAAGGCTTACCTCTTCCTCCAGGAGCGCTGTGAAGTTTTTCCTGAAACGCAATTTGAAATGGTCGCCCCGCGTCTTCCTCTTTTTCTTCTCTGAACAAAACACATCTTACAATAGATCAGCTGTAGGAAGGAGAAGAACATGGCATATTACCTGGCTCTTCTGTTTCACTAAAGGCGGGGAGGCGGGCTGTTGGACCTGGCGGTGGAAGGGAGCTCTGAGGGTCGTCCTGAAAACACACCGAACGAAGGGGCAAATATATGTTGGCTGGCGTCAAGAATGAGGAATGTACGGTGGCCGACAGTGTAGGGCTGGGCGATATTGCTGAAAACTATCACGATACAAGTTTTTTTATATTGGTCAATAGCGAAAATTATAATTTTTTATTATCTAGTGAAAATATAAACCAGGAGTAGGGCTGGGCGATATGGAGGAAAAAGTAAATCTAACCCTAACCCACCTAAACCCTAACCCTAAAACACTACAACAATCAATGAAAAAAAAATTCTTAAATGGGCCGGTATAACTCGGTTGGTAGAGTGCCCGTGCCAGCAACTTGAGGGTTCCAGGTTCGATCCTTGCTTCTGCCACCCTAGTCACTGCCGTTGTGTCCTTGGGCAAGACACTTTACCCACCTGCTCCCAGTGCCATCCACCCTGGTTTAAAAAAATGTAACTTAGATATTGGGTTTCACAATGTAAAGCGCAATGAGTCACTAGAGAAAAGCACTATATAAAAATAATTCACTTCACACTTCACTTCAATCATACAAAACACTTTACAATAACCTTTTAAGTAAGGTGCAAAAATTATGAATATGTAAGAAATTAAGTGTTAAAGACAATACGAAGGTCCTGCAGTCTTGGGTTCAATCCCAGGCTCGGGGATCTTTCTGTGTGGAGTTTGCATGTCCTCCCCGTGAGTGCGTTGGTTCCCTCCGGGTACTCCGGATTCCTCCCACTTCCAAAGACATGCACCTGGAGATAGGTTGGTTGGCAACACTAAATGGTCCCTAGTTTGTGAATGTGAGTGTGAATGTTGTCTGTCTATCTGTGTTGGCCCTGCGATGAGGTGGCGACTTGTACAGGGTGTACCCCGCCTTCCGCCCGATTGTAGCTGCGATAGGCGCCAGCGCCCCCCGCGACCCCAAAAGGGAATAAGCGGTAGAAAATGGATGGATGGAAGAAGTGTTAAAAAAATAGTAGCGTGTGAAAATGTAAACATAGAGAAACCTGAGAAGAACAGTTTTTTGCAGGTTTACTTCCCGGACGTTACATGGTCTGTGTAACATTTCATTTGGTCTGTTATTTTTATTTAAGTTTGGAAATTAATTTATATTATGCAATAATTATTATTTAAATGTTATTGAAATAAATTATTTTAAAAGTAGCACAATTGTTTTAATTTGCTATTTGTTAGATTAATACAATCCTGCACCTTAGACCCTACCTGTTGTTTCCGTACATCCGAATAGGAAACGGACAAGTATTAAAAGGAAAAGATGAGCGCGGTTAAGGACTATAGTCCGTTGGGGAAAAAAAAAAAAAAAAAAAAGCCATACTGTTGAGGTGACTTTTACTGTTTTATTCCTATTTTTTTGGCTCTGTTCAGCACTCATTTTAGTACCTCTTCTCACTCCATGCAGAGAATCAACAGCAAGACAGCAAGATGCCACAACCAAACGTTTTAGTTGATACTGTTTCGCGATTGGCTGTTAAGCATCTCCCTCCTAGTGCTCACTGATAACTTCCTGTTTTGCTAGGACTACCAGACCGTGAGTGCTGTTGTTTAACCAATCACCATGTTTCATTCTTTCTGCCTTCTTCCGAACAAAAATTAAATATAAAAATATATTTTTAATTGTACAAATGTTGTATTGATAGAAAATGGATGGATGGATGGATGGATGAATTACGTGTCTATCGCATATATATTCATATCGGCCCAGCCCTACCACAGGAGCAGACGTGCAGCAACGTTAAAAAAACATGCAAACCACCAGAACAAGTGCACCTTTATGAAACACAACACACAAGTGCGGGTCCAAAACACACAGACTCCTAAACACATGCAACTGGAAAGACATGCAACACAAACATCCAAAAACACATGCAAAACGGTGAAAATACAAGTCATTACATTTAATATTCTTTAAAAAAGTTTCATGAATATAAATTTGCCTTTTCACTCTGACAAATGTCTTCTGGGCACCTGGTCATTTATCTGTATATCCCTCTCAGATGTGGCGCCACTGGTAAGGTTTGCACATACAAACCCCAAAACCAGTGAAGTTGGCATGTTGTGTAAAACGTAGATAAAAACAAAATACAATGATTTGCATGTCCTTTTCAACCTATATTCAATTGAATAGACTGCAAATACAAGATACTTAACGTTCGAACTGGAAAACTATATGTTTTGCAAATATTAGCTTATTTGGAATTTGATGCCTGCAACATGTTTCAAAAAAGTTGGTGCAAGTTGCAAAAAAGACTGAGAAAGTTGAGAAATGCTCATCAAACACTTATTTGGAACATCCCACAGGTGAACAGGCTAATTGAAAACAGGTGGGTGCCATGATTGGGTATGAAAGCAGCTTGCATGAAATGCTCAGTCATTCACAAACAAGGATGGAGTGAGGGTCACCGCTGTGTGAACAAATGCGTGAGCAAATTATCAAACAGTTTAAGGACATCATTTCTCAACGACCTATTGAAAGGAATATAGGTTCAGAAAATATGGAGAAATCACTGCACGGAAGCGGCATGCCCGTGATTTTTGATCCCTCAGGCGGTACTGGATCAAAAAGCGACATAAGGGTGTAAAGGATATCACCACATGGGCTCAGGAACACTTCAGAAAACTACTGTCAGTAACTACAGTTCATCGCTCCATCTGTAAGTGCAAGTTAAAACTCTGTTATGCAAAGCGAAAGCCATTTATCAACAACCCCCAGAAACGCCGCCGGTTTTGCTGGGCCCGAGCTCATCTAAGATGGATTGATGCAAAGTAGAAAAGTGTACTGTGGTCTGCGGAGTCCACATTTCAAATTGTCTTTGGAGACTGTGGACGTTGTGTCCTCCAGACCAAAGAGGAAAAGAACCATCTGGATTATTCTAGGTGCAAAGTTCAAAAGCCAGCATCTGTGATGGTATACTGTAGGGGTGCATTAGTGCCCAAGGCATGGGTAACTTACACATCTGTGAAGGCACCATTAATGTTGAAAGGTACATACAGGTTTTGGAGCAACATATGTTGCCATCCAAGCAACGTTATCATGGACGTCCATGCTTATGTCAGCAAGACAATGCCAAGCCACGTGTTACAACAGCGTGGCTTCATAGTAAAAAAGGTGTTTAGCACACACCTGTAAAGCTTAATACATCCATCCATCCATTTTCTGCCGCCTGTCCCTTTTGGGGTTGCTGGAGACTATATCAGCTGCATTCTGGCGGAAGGCGGGGTACACCCTGGACAAGTCGCCACCTCAACGCAGGGCCAACACAGATAGACAGACTACATTCACACTCACATTCACTCTTCCTCTAATGCCAAGTGACATAAACAGGACCCAACATAACCTTTAGTGGCCTGTGTTTTGGCAGCCTGTATGTGTATAGGACCTTGCTGCCGGCTGCCGTAAGAATGAGGTATTTTTTTAAATTGAAGTGACCTACCTGGAAGTTGTCTTTCTCCAAAGCATCGAGCTGCCTGCTCAACCTTCTCTGGCGGGTGGCTTCATCCAAAACTCTCCGTTGGCCCGCCTCCACCCGAGCTGGCACAAATACAAACGCAAGACTAAGAGATAAAGTCATCATAACAGACAAATGCGTTCAGTAAAGGCACCGACTCACTATATTCAACTTTAAAGAGCCATGAAGGCAAAAGCAAGACAATTTACCGGAGGTCTTCTTCTCCAGCACCATGTTGTTTTCACCAGCTCGACGGAAGTCGCTTAGGGACACAAAGCTTAAAGCGGCGCACGATTGTTTAATGCTGTCCCAAAGCGATTGACGATTTTTCGTTGCGCGTTTAAAGGAAATGACGACGGTAACAGAGATCTGTTTCCCTCCTCTTTTCTTTAGTTTCCATTGCATCTAGTCGATAAAGTCAATTTGGTTTTCCATGTAGCAAGTCCGCAACAATTGAAGGTGGTCGTGAGTCCCCATCCTGATGCTGCATTTTGCCTCACCTCTGTGAACGCACTCGTGCACTCGCAAAGCGTAGTGCACGATAGGAAACACCGTTTTTATGTCAGTTAGTAAAACGTTGTGCTAATGATCGATGCTAGGATATTTTTTAAATTTTTGATCCACACAAATTTTAACTCAATTAGTAAAAATGACTTGATTTTAGAATAGAATAGAATAGAATATATTTTATTGTCATTGTACATTGTAGAACGAAATTGTATGCAAACTAATTTAGTGCAAAATCCTACATAAGAACATTGATAAATAGATAAAAAAATAAATAAAAAAATATATTAAAATACCAAGCATACAGCCCACATGCACAGTCATTATTGTCATCTTGTGTTCAGCGACACAATTGCTCTCAGGTAAAAAGTGTTTCTAAAACGGGTTGTCCAGCATATTGTCCTGTATTTTATTGTCCTGTATCTCCTGCCTGAGGGCATCAGTTCAAAAAGTTTATGTCCAGGGTGAGATGGGTCCTTTATGATGTCCTTTTCGATTACGCTTGCACCTCCTGGTACCCCAGCACCTCCAAAACCCTCAAATCTAGACTCCAAACCAGGGGCGGTTCTAGGCATGCTTATATGAGGGGGCAGTCAGAAATGTGAAGGGGGCATCATGTGTACACATCATGCTCCAGCACTTTTTTTCCCGTGCTTATAGTAACGATGCTTTCTTCATTGAAATGGGTCTTTAGCTATGTGTCCAACACCAACCTGGAGTAGTGGATTGCACTTTGTCAGGCCTCTACCTTCAGACCTGTCCAACTTGGGTGTCCCACCTGAAGACTAAGCTCCTGCTGGTATAGCTCTTACGGTCACTGAGGCACGCAAACCCCCTGACCACAATAAGGTGGCAATCCCTCAGGGGGGAAACATTAACAGCGCTGCCATATTTCCGACAGGGCAAACAGAAGCAGGCGTCTCGCACCACAGAATACTTTAGCCATGGTCGTGTGCGGTACCAGGCAGGATTGAATGATCTTAATGTTGTACCAAATACACGCTTTGGGTAGCCACCCAGTATTGGCTGAGATGGTGCGTTGCCATTTAAGTCACTGGGTAGCTGAGCAGGCTGCTTTGGGGGAGCGCTTGTTGGGGGGACGGAGGGAGCTGGTGCAGGAGAAACAGTGCTTGCTGGTGCTAAAGGTGCAGTATTGCTAGCTGCTGTCCCTGATGTACTAGCAGTAGCATCATTGCTACTACTACATGCAGGAGCAGGACTAGACTTTTTAAATGCTCTGAAAAATGGATGCATTACAGAGCATTAACTTTCTCTTTGTGAGCTGCTGGAACCTGGAGCAGAAAATAAGTAAACTTGGACAACAACAGAAAAAACTTGCTGTGATTACATGAAGAAAAACAACAACAGTACAGGACTACAGCCTGGGGCGGGACTTTACGTAGGGGTCTGTCAGACACAGGTCACTTTTCTTCAGTTTGTCACATGCAGTGGACGTGGGCACTCATCTGGGCACAAAATTCATTCACTCCAAAGTATGTGTGTTGCCCACTTGCTTGTAAATTGATGAAAACGGCTGTGTTTTTGTTTTTAGGTGTCTTGGTCATATCAAATGAAACTTGTAATTTGTTTATTACAAAGTGTAGATTGAAACATTAAAGGTTGACTATGTAGAATTACAAGAAAAACAACGGAAAAAGAATTGTAGCTGAGATAGGCGCCAGCGCCCCCCGCGACCCCTAAAGGGAATAAGCGGTAGAAAATGGATGGATGGATGGAATTGCCAGACCGTTGCTAAGCAAAACGGGCCGTTGCTAGGGACTCCCCTCTGAACAGAGGACAGCAAAGGAGGACTGCTAAGCAGAATATATATCTTATGTTTCATTTTTACCGTCATTAACAGCATCTTAAATGACTTTTAGCTTGTTACAGGGACAGTGGAGGCTCTCTGCCTTCCGAACCACTGCTGCTCAGAGCCTCCGCTGTCACTGCTCTCGTCAAGTTGTAAAAAAAAAAAAAAAAAAAAGGAACTCCGTTGCACCGAAAGTCCGCGACGATAAACGTGTTTATGACTGATAAGACTACACAAATACACACATCCTAAATGTAGACAACTTTTCCTTTTCTTTTACTTTCATACTGCAACAGTGATTGGATGTTTACTGAGGGCTGAGGGGTGTGTGTGGGTGTGTTTCTGCTGCGCAGCCTGTGGAATGGTGAATACACGTACAGCGGAGGGAGGGATGAGAGGGAAGCCGACACTACTATATCGTGTGTGTCCCTTTTTCGGCGGATTTTTCCGCTAGTGCAGATAATTTTGTCAACTTGTAATGTAGTAATTTTGTGAGTTTATTAAAATTTGCTTTCTCAAATTTGGATTTGAGGGGGCAAGACATTTATTTAAGGGGGCTCTGCCCCCTCTTGCCCCTGCGTAGAGCCGGCCATGCTCCAAACATCCCACGATAAGCTAGTCCGGTTACATTTAGACCTCCACCCCAGATCACACCTCACTCCAACCCACTCCTCCATAGTGGGCTGGCTCAGGGTGGAGGACAGAGTAAAACAACTTGCACCGAGCCTTGTCTATAAAATCCGCTACACCTCCCTGATACCGAAGTACATGTCAAACTACTTCCTTAACGTGAATGACCGCCATAACCACAACACCAGGGGGAGCTCCACAAACCACGTTAAACCCAGATTCCGATCTAACAAAGGTCTTAACTCATTCTCTTTCTATGCCACATCAATGTGGAATGCACTCCCAACAGGTGTAAAAGTAAGTGCATCTCCTTCAAAACCGCTTTAAAACAACACTTCCAGGCAACTTCAACCCTTACTAATACCCTCCTCCGTTTACATCCCATCTCTCCGGATTATAACCTAATGTAAATAATCAAATGTACTTCTAATGTATTTACTTGTTCTTATGCTATCTGAACTATATGTTCTCTGCTGGCTGTACATATCCTACTAAGTAAGACCTACGCTGTTTCAATGTCCATTTCTCTGTTGATGCAATTGTTGATGACTGAAGTACTGATATCAACCAAAGCTCCTCATCCCACCCCCCGGATTGTAAATAATGTAAATAATTCAATGTATATACTATGATGATTAACCTGTGTGATGACTGTATTATGCTGATAGTATATATTTGTACCGTGAATTGATTAACGTGGACCCCGACTTAAACAAGTTGAAAAACTTATTCGGGTGTTACTATTTAGTGGTCAATTCTACGGAATATGTACTGTACTGTGCAATCTAATAAAAGTATCAATCAAAAAAAATGTTTTGGGCCTTTTTGGGGCACCTGGCACTGTACAGTTCATCTAGGGAGGGGAGAGAGCAGCCAGTGATCTTCATGGCAGTTTTTATGACCCTCTGTAGTGCATTTCTCTCTGCCACCGTGCAGCTGGCATACCATACACACATGCAGTATGTCAGCACACTCTCTATTGAGCAGCGATAGGACACAAGCAGTTTTTGAGACAGATTGTTCTTTTTGAGGAGTCTCAGAAAGTAAAGTCTTTGCTGTGCCTTTTTGATGGTCACTGAGGTGTTCATACTCCACGACAGGTCTTCCTCGATCTGGATGCCCAGGAACCATAGTCCCCGTTGATGTACGTACATGTTTGTTTTTTTCTTCCGGAAATCCATGATCAGCTCCTTCGTCTTGGTGGTGTTAAGGACCAGGTTGTTTTCCCTGCACCACCCAGTCAGCCGCTCCACTTCATTTCTGTAGGCAGACTCATCTCTCTCAGAAATGAGTCCAACTACTGTGGTGTTTTTCATTTTTATCATATGTAACCTACTTACAGTTTGAAGGTTAACCTTGTCAAATTATATGAAACCATATATTAATCACAAAAAATGTATCAAGGCTTAGGCCATCTGATTATAAAAACAAATACTAATCAAATATACTGCAAAAGGGACTTATAAATACTGCCGAAACATAATTGTACATATTAATACGCAGTGCAGAAGTAAATAAACTAAAACATTTTTTTTAAGTTTAATAACTAAACTATCAATACAATTAAAGTACAAAATACAGCTTCACTGCTTTATTCATACTGTTTGCGCTTAAACTCTGACTTGAATTCCAGACTTCTTCTGTTTGTTACTGCCACAAATGGTGGGAAAGTGTATTACAACAGAGTACATCGCAGCCCATTCGAATCGGACCACAAATAAGAAACATTTTTTGGCCGCCCGCAGCCACAAACCGGGCGGGGCCCTATGGTTAAGAAACAGTGATATACATTCTACCAATAAAAATCGCAATAATTTAAAGAAACACGTACTTGTTAAAACCGTCACTACAGGAATTGCATGTGCAATATACATCTACGTTATATAACAGTTGCAAAGTGCTTTACAAGAAAATAACCACAATAAAAAAGAAAATGAAACATTCTATTGGCTTATTTTCACAAGGGAGACCTTCACTTAGGATAGTCAGTCTTTATTAGCATTTTCAGGTCGTTTCCATGACACCTGAACAGGGGACAATTGAGCTAATAATGCATGTCTGATTTGTTTTCTAACCAAAACTGACGTTGAATCTTTTTTTTTTCATAAAGAAGGCACTTCATGCTAACATGGTCAGGAAAACACCATGTTCTTGATCCAGAAGGTTGGAATAAAAACAACTTTCAAAATGTCAAGTTTATTCACTCACTTTAAATAATTTAAAACAGTTTATAAAAAAGGCGGCTCATTTATATCCTGAAATATAAATACTTAACACAAAAAAGCCCCTACACCATGGTGAAAATAAAATTTCATAAAAATAAAGATTTTTCATCAAGGGCTTTTAACTTAGGTGGGAGCCAACCACCTTCAGAGCCTCCAAGCACCCATGAAGACAATAAATTCATTCATCTTCAATACAACATTCATTGTGAGAAAAAAACGTCACAACACTTAGTAGCGATATAGTGAGTACTATAAAAAAAAGTTTCAGGACAGTCACTATCGGTGGTAGTAGTACGGTTTTGAATTACATTTTGTTTCAAGTTCATGGTTCTTAGACTAAAACTCCAACCGCGGTGACACAGATTCCCTTAAAATGGTTCGTAAAAAACGTCATACAGCTGAAATGATTGAGGACGACAATGCTGCTTTATGATGGAACGACAAACGTTGCTGGTTGTTATGGAAACAACAAGGCAGGCAGAAACTTTTGACCAGATGAGAAGGCTCCAATAAAAAGCATGAATTAATTCTAACTGGGAAGGCTTCTGCTGATATGCATTCTGGGTCACCGGCCAAGTCAGTACGTGATGTGTGATGATATTGTCACACACCCAGCCAAAGCGGGGCATCTAGGGGTCCACGAAAGACACCATGATGTACCTGGTGCCGCTGGTGGTAGGAAGGCCCTCGTGATAGTGAGTCAGGCGGCCAGGATGCATAAATGACCAGCCCTTCCTGGGAGATTCCACTTTGCAGTCGTAACGCAGGAACCTACAGCCTCCACCCTGACACACCAGAAAGCCGTTAAGAGCTGGAAGTTTCCTGTGTGCCAAGCTAAGTAATCGCTGGTTGTTTTTGGTCAAGTACCTCATAGTCTACTTCCTTGCTGTTGAGTGCGATGTTGATGGTGAACGTGGATGAGTCATGATGCGGCCGCAAAGATGGCTGCTCGTCCGGACGGTAACGCACCACGAAATTCATGATGGCTTGAGCCTGCATACAAATCACACTTTTATTAAGAATACTGAAATATTTAACTGTAGTGAGTGTGTACCCTTGGGTAGTATCCAGGATAGAGTTTTTCTGTGACAGGCGCAATGTACTCTTTGAGGAATTTGAGCCATTCCTTCTCAAATCCGATCTGGTTCATATGGATATCGATGGTGGGAACATTTTCATAGCCACCTGCCAGGCGCTCATCCTGCAGAAAATAAAACACCAGTTACCATCTGAGCCAGGCATTGCCTGGCACATATCATACGGGAGGCTGGGTTAAATAGGGTCACCTTGTGGGAACCACCGGACCACTCGCCGTTGTCCTCCACGGTCTCCACCAAGTTGTCACACATCTTTTCTGAGAAGGTGGGGAACCAGTATACATCTGGACAGGGCTAGCACGGGACAGGGGAGCATTTCAAACTGCACCCAACCAACGGTCACATGAAAAGTGTCTCAATTACCTGCTCTACAAAGCTCTTTGGGTCTTTGAAGATCTTGGAGTAGTTCTCATGGATGTACTTCTCTTTCCAGTCCTGTCTCACACACACACAGAAATATATATAGTTTGTGACAATGACAATGAGGCCAGTGCAAATGTGTGTTTGTGGTACCAGAGGGTTATCAAAGATCTGCCACATGTCAGGATGCAGCCTGGAGGTGTTGAAGTTGTTGGACGACACCAAACGGCCAAACTCATCTTGGTTGGAAACAAACATGAACACCCCCTGTGTGTGTTTGTGCAGACACAAGATGATAACCAGGAAGCAGGACATGAGATGATGACAATGATTGTGAAAGAACGGTCACCTGCTCCCTGATCCTCCTGCAGAACACCATGTCGGGGTCCATGCTGGGGTCCTCATAAAGATTCACCTTGGACAGTTTGGATCTCAGGACGCTGCCTTTGATCAAGTAGGCTTGGGACATGTACGGAACATTCCACAGCCCCCTGCCGCCAACACACAGGACAAGTCAACAAGTCGTCCAACGCAATCAGAAGACAGAAGGAGTGAGACTCACGTCCTCTTTCCTTGGACAATCTCAATGTAGTCTTCTGATCTGGAGTAGTAACCTTCTGCATTCAGAGCGCCCCAAAAGTTACTCCACAGCTTTCCATGTTTAGACAGCATAGGCGCAATTACGGACCTGAAGAACAAATGTTTTTTTGTTTTGTTCTGAGGTGTCCTCATGGCGTTCCTGCCGCTCCGCTAAGATTACCAACAAGGATGCTTCTCAGTCCACCTTGCTGCTATAGAGGGTGCTTGCTACGTACTTGTTCTCTTCTATGAGAATCCTCAGTGTGTCGGGGTTGGTCAAGGCTACAGACGAGTCAATGCTGAAGTAGTAATCACAATCCTGATTCTTCTTACAAGCCTCCCTGGACACACACACCCACACACACGCACGCACACACACACACACACACACACACACACACACACACACACGCACCAGGCATGTAAGCACCTTTTGATAAAAAAAAAGAGGAAAACTGACGGAAAAAAGCAGAACATTTCTATTGGCACGAAGTGCTGCCACGCACGCCCCGTAAGAACATTAAGGAAATTAAGACTACATTTTCTACAATTGGGTGTATTTTTACTCTGTATATTACCTTTATATTTATTCTCATCTACCAACCTATTTTGGCTGTCGTTTTACACTTACATGTCCCAGGTAATTTTGGTTTTTTTTAGTAGATAATTTAATAACGTTATTATCATTGAAAATGTAATGTAAAATTGTACCACATGCATGCAAAGAACTCAGAAAATGTTTCCTATCCTATAACTATGCCCCCTCAGGTAATATTCCTTTGTTGTGACCTCTGTTTACATCCATCATGTCAAAAATATACCTTTTTGCTGGCCACTAATAATCTACAACTACAACTGATTCGGACTGTAATCATTCAAATAGTAGAAATACATCAAAATTTGTGGCTTGGAGAGCGAATGCAGTCAACGAAAAGTAAGCTAGCGGGATGCTGCTAACCAGCAAGCTTGTTTAGCGGCCCCTGATCGTCTCCCTGTCAGGCAAATCTGTGTGGTGTATAGGCAAAAGGAACAGCGAGCTGAGGCTGAGGCGAGTGTTCAACAAAATTTGTTTGGATCCCATTTTTTTGATATTGCATTAAAAAAACATGAAAGTTTTGTTTTGACGCAAAAATACAGCTCAATCCTTGGACCTGGGAAGGAGGAGGAGTACTCCGGCGACCTCTGTTTCCATCTAGGGCAGGGGTCTCAAATTCAATTTTCCTGGGGGTCACTGGATGCGGACATTGGGGGAGGCTAGGCCGCAAGAAAAGATTACTTAAAAATTCTAACATGCAGGTCTAATGGATTCACCGTCTTTGAACAGCTTACCTACCCTTGCAACATACTAGTCAAACCTCCCCATTTTTCCAGGAGACACCCGAAATTAGGTGCATTTCCCAGGGTAAGAGTTGTCCAACTAATAGTCCTGATTTACACCTACTTAACAATACCATAAGAGTTCCGTGTTAGCACTGCCTTTACCGCCTTTTACTACATGTCATCGCTATCGACATAACATCATATTAAGAATGTGCCGGCCTGGTTATATACAGTAAAACACATTGGTTGATACACCTGAGTGACTGCAAGACATACTCGATCAACAGCCATACAGGTCACACTGAGGGTGGCGTATAACAAGTTTATCACTGTTACAAATATGCGCCACACTGTGAACACACACCAAACAAGAATGACAAACAGATTTTGGGAGAACATCCGCACTGTACCACAACATATACACAACAGAACAAATACCCAGAACACCTTGCAGCCCTAACTTTCCACCTCCACCGACGCAGGGGAGGTGGGGGGGCAGAGTTGGGAGGCGGGGTTTGGTGGTAGACCGGAAGAGTCAGGGCTGCATGGGATTCTGGGTATTTGTTCTGTTGTGTTTATGTTGTGTTGCAGTGCGGATGTTCTCCCGAAATGTGTTTTTCATTCTTGTTTGGTGTGGGTTCACAGTGTGGCGCATATTTGTAACAGTGATAAACTTGTTTACTCAGCCAACGTTCGTGTGACCTGTAAGTATGCCTTGCAGTCACTGACACGTGTTTGCAGAAACCTTACAGAACATGTGGCTGAGACTATGCTGTATGTTTGATGAAAAGGTGAATGCTATGACTTGTGATCATAAAATCCAAATACAGAAATGTCGAATGGTACGCTGTAGGTACAAGATGTAGAGGGCGTCAAAGGCAGTGTCAACACGGTACCCATTGAACGTTGTTTGGGTGAAAACTGACAGATGTTCGCGGGAATGATTACCCTTGAATGATTGCCTTGAAATTCCGGAGTTTCCAGGAGAATTCGGGAGGGTTGGTAATTATAGCAAATATGACGCTGTCAAGCGCCATTTATATAAAACTCGCGGGCCACACTAATACTAAATTTACATATCAAGGTGCAATTGGCCCGCGGGCCGCATGTCTGAGACCCCTGATCTAGGGGTGGATGTGGACATGGTTGAGGATTATAAGTACCTCAGCGTACACATCGACAACAAGCTGAATGGGTCAAAACACGCTGAGGCACTCTACAAGAAGGGACAGAGCCGCCTCTACTTCCTCAGGAGGATAGGAACTCTTATCTTCTGTACAAATATGTTGAAGATGTTCTACGAGTCGGAGGTGGCGGGCGCCTTTTTGTACGCCATGGCCTGCTGGGGCAGCGGGCTGAGAGTGAGGGACGTAAACAGACTGGACAAGCTGGTAAAGAAAACCAGTAACGTGGTGGGGGTGGAGCTAGACTCTCTGGCGGTGGTGTCAGAGAGAAGAAGTCTAGCAAAACTCCTAGCCATTATGGACAACACGTCCCACCCAATACACTCGGACCTTGCGGAGAGAATGAGCACGTTCAGTGGAAGGCTCAGACTCCCAAAATGCAACGCGGAACGACACAGGAGGTCCTTCATACCGACAGCCATCAGAATGTATAATTCATATGTTCCTTTTGACTGTACTTAAATGTAAAATATATGTAGAATATATTTATATTATTATTATATATTAAATATATATGATATAAATTATATTATTTATTATTATTATTGTCTATTGTGAGCAAACTGTGTTGTTGAATTTCTCCCAGGGATCAATAAAGTACTTTCTATTGTATTCTAAATTCGCGGATTTCCGCATTTTCGAGGATAATTCACATGCCTAACACACATACAAGATGTGGTTAAATACTGTGTGATTTGAGCTCTACATGACGCTGGGGCACTCACACAGCCATGTTCCGAGCCCTGTCCTCTTGCAGGTTCTCCTCAGGCCCGATCAGTACGGCGTCAGGGAAGAGAGCTTTGTGCTGCTTCCAGAACTTGTGGATGTGGCGTTCATGGTAGACCACCTGAAAGGAGGCATGATGTGATGCAGGCAGAGACAAGGGTGCAAGCCATCTCGACATGGGCTCACATTGTTGTGGATGAAGAGTCGTATGCGAGTGAGAGGATAGTTGAGAGTTGTTAACCGCTCCAGAAACTCCTCCATGAAGGGGGTGGCTTGATGGATGAACACAGCCACGTGAACCAGCGGCATTTCCTGCTCCTGAAATGACAAACAGCATGACCTCGCTGACACAGAAACCCAAAATGTGTTACGTACATCCACATCGTCAAAGCTGAGCAGGTCGTTGTCACAGATACCGCATCCATCTTCATAGGTCCACGCCTTCGGAACATAGTTGCCCAGATAGTTGAGTTGCAACTGCAGCGACATTATCATATGAGCGACCTCCTTATATGGAGAGCAAGTACAACACACTTAAGATGTGTACCTTGGTGGGTCCGTTGCCATGGATGACGACAGGAAGTGTGTCATAGGCCACGTTCCTAACTCTGACCTTTGCCTTCTCAAACTTTAAAACGACTTCATCTACCAAAATAATGACGAGACAATGAAGCACGACACAAGACCACACCTTTGCTACGTGCCCATGTCTCACCAACTGCTCCATTGAGATTCTGGAAGATTCTTGAGCGGTGGTCCAGAGTCATGTTGAATTTGGTCTGAAAAAACAAAAAAAGAAAAGCAGTGAAGTCCTGGCAAGTTGCGGCCATGTCTGTGCATACGTCACTTTACCCTTTGGGCGCGGTCTAAGTATATGTTGGTGTATAAAAGCTGATCGTCGTCATCGTCTTTCAACTTCCACTGCTGGACCATGGCATTTAGGTCTGGAGCAAGACCCACAAACCCTGACAAACGCAGAAACGCTTTACGAGTGAAGCATAAGCGGGTTCCGAAAAATTTGGTGTCAACCGCTTGTCTCGCTTACCTCCCGAGTTGAGGTAGCGTTTCCCAGTATGCACCGTGGGATACTTGGGAGCCAGCCTCTGGTTTGGCCAACAGAAGCCCTCTGCTGAGAACACCACTCGGTGACCAAGGCGGGAAAACTTGTACAGAAGTTCCTCCGGACCTGAAGCGAAGATCACGTCGTAGCTGGAGGGAGAGACCCAGAACAATGCTTGCTATCAACAGTTGCCAGTTGTGCGCTCACAAGCGGAAAGTGACTGTTACCTGTCTACAAACATGATGACCAACTCTTCCTGGTGAGCGTGTTTCAGCAGCTCCTTCTTCAACCATCGCACCTTCTGACCGCCACCCACAGTGCGGGCCACATCACCCCCTCGCCAGTCCTCCCCCATGCCCAGGATCTGAAGGTCAACATCATCATTACATGATCACATGGCCCTCTGTGATTGGCTGCTACCATGAACATTTACCTTCACTGTGTAGTTGAACTCTTTGGCCGTCCTTATAAAGCGTAAAAAGCCATCCGTCTCCTCTGTTGCCGCAGTGATGACCAGCAGATTCTCTGGGGAACAAAAATAATAATAAACGATGGGGGAAAGGTTTATCAACAAAGGTCCTCTTCTTCTCCAAGCCATGAAGAAATTCCACACAGAGGTGAGTACGTGGGGGAAGGGCAGGCAGGGCAACAATTTTCACTGATCATTAAAAATCCAATTTTTTAAGCTTTTGGAGAGTTTCCTTGTTAAGAAAAACAGTAAATGTGAAAGATGCGCGTTTACCACATGGGTAGTGAAATAGTTGTTCTCTAAATCGTACAGCGCCAACTAGCGGTTTGGCATACAAGTTAAATGTGTGTCTATGTTGTCAACAAAAATACAAACAAAACAACGGTCCAGTTTTGTCATGTAAACACTAGGGATGTCATCTTTTAAGACTTATTAAACACTCAACTGTTGAAAAGACCGAACACAATAGCAACGGATGAATACGATAAAGTATAGCCTGGGGCAAACTAAATCAAAGTCAGATTTCATTACGTAAGATTAGTGAGTAATTAATTAGTGAGTACTTAAATAAGATGACAATGAGGAGAACATCTGTTTAAGAAAGTTGGCAAGACCTCAGCAGAACACGGCGGTCCCCCTGGCCCGCCTGGAGCCTCTCCAGGGCGGCCTTACCTGCTGAAAGGCTGCGCTGCTTTGCCCAGGAAGTATGGAAAACAAAACCGAGGGTTAGCAAATAGAGCAGCCGACAAAAAGAAGAAGAAGAAGACATGGCGGGAGGGACTTGTCGACGTAAACTTCTGTTTAAAAAGTGTTCTCCTTTGCTGCTCTGACTGCCGTCACCGCCGCCTTGCAAATCTCGCGAGGACAGTGGCACACAAACGTCAACAGGAAGTTCCAGCCACCCCTTCAACGTAACAGCCAATGAGAGTGTCGATTTTTTTGATTGATCGGCTCATTTGCCAATCAACGCGTCCGCTAACGAACCAATCACAAGTGGACAAATGAGATTCCCCTCCCAAGGAATTTTGTGTCTCGCAGAAAGTTCTTGAAAGTGGAAATCACATTTGCCACGTCACACGCACACACGCCTTCAATCTTTTTCATTAACTGTCATGAGTTGTCACTCAATAAAACGTCATTGAAACACGCATAGACGTCCTCAGAATATTTGGACATGTTTTTTTTAAAAAAATACAAAAAAACAGGGTTTAACGTCATGTCCTCGACGATGTCATCGATGACGTTTACGACATTGGTGACATCAAGGACAAAATGCAGCAGCGGGCACCGCCCCTTGTTGTCCACGTAACCTAGCAACGGATCTACGATAATCTTAAGAGCAAGTGTATTTTTTCGACGCGTCGAAGTGATGACGTCAGTCAGGCCACGCTTTTTCACTCCTGCTCAGGTGTCGGCTCACAACACGTCAGCGGACTTATGGGTGTCCTTCCTGGGTAAAGTGTGTGACCTAACCCCCCTGGTGAAGCAGTACGAGGGTGAGGGAAACGTTTTTCTTAACCCTTAGTTCAGCCAAACATCTCCATTTTGATTCAAATGATATTCAAGTAAAACCTTGTGTATTGCTATTAGTTGGTTCCGAGCCCGACAGTGGTAGGTAGAATTTTTAAATTATAAATCGAATATTTGCGAGACACATATCCAAAAGTGGTTACTATGCGTGGTCACTTTGAACGCCCCCTGGTGGTGACCAGTGTACCGTCCATTTTTCCATCAATCCATCTTCTTTAGCTTATCCGAGGTCGGGCTGAGTACAGGGAAGTCTGGGCTTCCCTGCTTAGGCTGCCAATGTATTGTATGTTGTTAATATTATTAACTATATATGTTATGAAATATAGGAACCTGAATACAACTTATTTGAATACATTATGTGTGAGTGGAAATGTTGATAGTTTCTGTTCACAGTATGTATTGAATTAATACTTCAATTTATTGCATTTCCAAAGTGTGTGCGGTTGATTTTATGTGTGTCATTTAGTATAACTCTAACTGTTTATATGTAACAAGTTTGAGGCATGTTTGTTTCAACATATTAACTTTTAATGCGATTGTTGTGGACTGTTTCCTAATTGCTTCTATTGCTGGATGTATGGATAAATAGTTGGATGGATTATCAGGGGTGTGTCATAGGCATCTTTACGATTTCATTTGATTACGATTCAGGGTGGTACGATACAGTATGACTGAAATAACGATTGATGCATAATCTCTGTAAACATCCATTACATGCAATAAACAAACAATGCTTCTCCATTATCTCTTTTATATTTTAGACCAGTGGTTTTTAACCTGGGTTCGATCGAACCCTAGGGGCTCGGTGAGTCGGCCTCAGGGGTTCGATGGAGCCTCCGCGACGGAGGTAAAGACACATCTGACTTATCGTGTAAATGAAAACCTCTCCCTATCGGCGTATTATGGATACCACCAAACAATGTTCCCTCTAATTTTCCATCTGAGTTGCAGGTTGTTTGATTGATCGATTTAAACTTTGACCAGCAGATTGCAAAGGAAGAGAATACATTATTTGAAACAGTACAGTTTACACCAAGCCTGGGCAATTATTTTGACTCGGGGGCCACATTTAGAGGAAAAAAATGTGTCTGAGGGTCGGTATACAGTGGGGCAAAAAAGTATTTAGTCAGCCACCGATTGTGCAAGTTCTCCCACTTAAAATGATGACAAAGGTCTGTAATTTTCATCATAGGTACACTTCAACTGTGAGAGACAGAATGTGAAAAAAGAAATCCAGGAATTCAGATTGTAGGAATTTTAAAGAATTTATTTGTAAATTGTGATGGAAAATAAGTATTTGGTCACTTCAAACAAGGAAGATCTCTGGCTCTCACAGACCTGTAACTTCTTCTTTCAAAAGCTTTTCTGTCCTCCACTCATTATTTGTTTTAATGGCACTTGTTTGAACTTGTTATCTGTATAAAAGACACCTGTCCACAGCCTCAAAAAGTCAGACTCAAAACTCTACTATGGCCAAGACCAAAGAGCTGTCGAAAGACACCAGGAAAATAATTGTAGACCTGCACCAGACTGGGAAGAGTGAATCTACAATAGGCAAGCAGCTTGATGTGAAAAAATCAACTGTGGGAGCAATTATCAGAAAATGGAAGACATACAAGACCACTGATAATCTCCCTCGATCTGTGGCTCCACGCAAGATCTCACCCCGTGGGGTCAAAATGATCATGAGAACGGTGAGCAAAAATCCCAGAACCACACAGGGGGACCTGGTGAATGACCGTCAGAGAGCTCGGACCAAAGTAACAAAGGTTACCATCAGTAACACACTACGCCGACAGGGAATCAAATCCTGCAGTGCCAGACGTGTCCCCCTGCTTAAACCAGTGCATGTCCAGGCCCCTCTGAAGTTTGCCAGAGAGCTCATGGATGATTCAGCAGAGGATTGGGAGAATGTAATGTGGTCAGATGAAACCAAAATAGAACTTTTTGCTATAAACTCAACTCATCCCAAGAACACATACCTACTGTGAAGTATGGGGGTGGACACATCATGCTTTGGGGCTGTTTTTCTTTTAAGGGGACAGGACGACTGATCCGTGTTAAGGAAACAATGAATGGGGCCATGTAACGTGAGATTTTGAGCCAAAACCTCCTTCCATCAGTGAGAGCTTTGAATGGTTGACCAAATACTTATTTTCCACCATAAATTACAAATACATTCTTTAAAATTCCTACAATGTGAATTCCTGGATATTTTTTTTTTCACATTCTGTCTCTCACAGTTGAAGTGTACCTATGATGAAAATTACAGACCTCTAAGTGGGAGAATTTAAACAACTGACTAAATACTTTTTTGCCCCACTGTATCTGATTTTTAGGAATACTAATACGAAATAAAAGTATAAAATAATGTCTGATTTAAAGCTAAAAACGTTATGACTGACCGCCTTAAAAAAAACGGAATGGAATTTTACTTTTTTACTGAATGAGGGACTGAGAATGTACATGAAAATAAATAATGTGGGTTTTACAATGTTAACTATGAACAATAAAACACTGAATATTGACAACATATGAATGTCACACCCCCTCTCGATCAACATATTTTACAATCAAGCGAAACACAACAAAAATGCAAAAAAACACAGCGAGACAAACATAAACATTACAAAAAACACCTACAATCTTATATATCTGGGATATCACTAAGCTTTAAAACTTTGTTGTGAAAATTTCCACACTGCTTGGTGCCTCGTCTGAGCTGCTGTGACTTAGATTACCATAGCAACTAATTAGATGACCAGAGTAACTAATTAGATGACCATGATAACTAATTATATTACCATAGTAACTAATTAAATGACCAGAGTAACTGGTACATCACGCAAAAGCGCAGATTCCAATCATTGAAAGACTTAGTATAGTTGAAAACTTACGGTCATTAGAAAACATGACTGCACATCATAATGGAAGCTACACTTTCCATCTTAAAGATCTAAAAAAAATTATTTGGAAATGTCCGACGGGCCAGAATGAAAAGCTTAATGGGCCGCATGTGGCCCCTGGGCCTTAATTTGCCCAGGTCTGGTTTACACAGTACAGTACATATTCCGTACAATTGACCACTAAGTGGTAACACCCGATTAAGTTTTTCAACTTGTTTAAGTCGGGCTCCATGTTAATCAATTCATAGTAATGTGTGTAAAGTGTGTAATTTGTTGTGAGTTAATGCACTGTGTTCTTTTAACAAGGTGGTGTTCATGCACGGTTAATTTTGTGCACCAGTAAAAAAAACATAACTTTTTATTAAATTTGAAAAAATAATATGTATATATTTTTCCACTAAAGAAGGGTTCGAATATGAAACTGGTGGGGTTTGGTACCTCCAACAAGGTTGAGAACCACTGTTTTAGACCAAACGATCTAACTCATGTCCCTTAACAAAATGATGCTTTCTGTACACAAAGTGCCTATCGAAATAAAACTTATTTTTCAGTCGAAAGTTAAACATTTTTTAAAACAAATAGCTAGCTCATTCTTACTATTCAGAAATAATGAATAAAGAATCCAAAATAAAAGCCTTTGTATACAACCTATTTTAATAAAAATGATCAGTTTTTTGCAAAAGTACTATACTTTTCTAAATAAAGGGGACCACACAAAATGGCTATTGACTCTATTTTAACAAAAAAACTTAAGGTACATTAAATTTATGCTTCTTATTGTAAGTTTATCTTTAAATAAAATAGTGAACATACTAGACAACTTGTCTTTTAGTAGTAAGTAAACAAACAAAGACTCCTAATTAGTCTGCTTACATATGCAGTAACATATTGTGTCATTTATCATTCTATTATTTTGTCAAAATTATGAGGGACAAGCTGTAAAAAGGAATTATTAATATACTTGTTGATTTACTGTTAATATCTGCTTACTTTCTCTTTTAACATATTCTATCTACACTTCTGTTAAAATATAATAATCACTTATTCTTCTGTTGTTTGATACTTGACATTAGTTTTGGGTGATACCACAAATTTAGGTATCGCTCCGATACCAAGTAGTTACAGGATCATACATTTGTCATATACAAAGTCTTCATCATCGGTACTTGTTAGAAGCGCTATAGTACCGAATATGATTCATTTGTATCATAGGTATCGATCCGATACCAAGTAGTTACAGGATCATACATTTGTCATATATTTAAAGTCCTCATCATTGGTACTTGTTGGAGGCGGTATAGTACCGAATGTGATTCGTTAGTATCGTAGTACAATACTAATACATACACCTTAGTATGTTGGTGTGTAGTGACACAAGGTCGCTTGTGGAGAAAAAAGATAGCTTCTGTTGCTGGTGTTACTTTGATGTGATTGCAGTGGATAGTAGCCAAATGGGCAAAAAAGTGACTGTTGATCCATCAGGCCCTCGTCATTCCATCATTTAAAAACCATCTGGGCAGGTTTTTTTCGTTCTGGCCAACTTCTCTGTGCTGCGGTTGTAATATATATTATTGGGATTTTGCTATCATGGAAAATAATACTTTTTGGATGATTTGCCAATCAATGTATTTAATTTTCCCTGCAATGAGTTGGCGACTTGTGCAGGGTGCATCCCGCCTTCCGCCCGAATACAGCCGAGATAGGGTCCAGCGACCCCAATAAGGGACAAGCGGTAGTAAATGGATGGATGGATGGATGTCTTTTATTTTGAAGCAGGCAAACGCCAATAGGAATCTCAATTATGTTGAAAACAAACATCAACTTGACTCATGGGCCAGATACAAATAAATAAACAGATAAGTAAAACACATAATTTTATGGAATGATATGTATGAAATTATCCACACACACATATGTAAGTGCAATTATTTAAACTAATATGTACTGTGAAAATGAACTGTCAACATTTCCAACTAAAAAAAAAAGAAAATTAACCCTTTACATATATTCATCCATCCATCCAAATATCTACCGCTTGTCCCGTTCATATAGTTTATGATACTGTTTCAATATAATATACAAAATACATTGGCCACTTCATGGGCCACCACCAGAGGGTGTTCAACATGGCCGAACAACTGGTTAATCATTTTTTAGTTGGCCAATGTTGTGGTTAACCATTATGGTGCTGAATCGCATTTCCTATTTATTTTAATTTAAATAGATGCATAATTTTCAGGAATCGACTGAAAAATAGAAAATAAATATTATTTAAGAATTAAAACATTTTTAAAAGTTTTTTACGCCATCTTTGCGCTTACTCGGAACGCGTATATATCATATGTCAGGAGCCAAGAGGTGTTTTGTAACCTGTAACCTGTTTTAAAAAGATTATATTATATTTTTTACACCAAGTAATATATTGTAAGAATCGGTTTGAAACAATGGTCAAATTTGAACAAAGTCTTCACACCATGAAGTGGAATTGAACCAAAAGTTGTTGGAAGATTCACAACCTTATACCACGTTAATTGACTACGACAGGGGATCTTGGCAAAACAGGGATAGTTTCATAACTTTCGAAACACCGTTTTTAACATTTTGAGAGCTCTCTAGACATGAAATAACATTCACATATAGTAGACTGACCATACGTCCTCTTTTCCTCTTTTACGGGCCTGTCCGGGCGGGGTTTCTTAATTGCCTCAAACGTCCAGCGTTTTGAGTCAGGGTTGCGTGTATTTTCAATGTAAGTACAGGGTTAAGAAGGGATTGAAGAAAACAAAACAAATTATGAAGGTGTGCGCACACAGCAGAATTAGTGAGGGAGAGGCAGAGAGAGCGAGATAGTGGATTGGTTGTTAATCAAGGCATATTTTCTCAACAGCCATACAGGTCACACTGAGGGTGGCCGTATAAACAACTTTAACACTGTTACAAATATGCGCCACACTGTGAACCCACACCAAAAAAAGAATGACAAACAGTGTGGCGAAGTTGGTAGAGTGGCTGTGCCAGCAATCTGAGGGTTACTGGCTCAATCCCCACCTTCTACCATCCTAGTCACGTCCGTTGTGTCCTTGGGCAAGACACTTCACCCTTGCTCCTGATGGGGCCAGGTGAGCGCCTTGCATGTCAGCTCCCGCCATCAGTGTGTGAATGGGCGAATGTGGAAATACTGTCAAAGCGCTTTGGGCTCCTTAAAAAGGGGTAGAAAAGCGCTATACAAGTACAACCATTTACCATTACATATTTTGGGAGAACTTCCGCACCGTAACACAACATAAACACAAAAGAACAAATACCCAGAATCTTTTGTAGCACTAACTCTTCCGGGACGCTAAACTATACATTTTTATGACTTGATGGGGTCCATGGGACCCCATTTTGAAAATTCCTCGCTGCTGTCAACAGAGGAGAAAAAATGCTTCATTTAAATAAATATATTATTTATAAAGCAAGTTCCAGTTTCATTGGCAAATTTTCACCTAGACCCGGCCTTGGCGTGCTGCCCGTCTTGGCACGCATATATGTGTCCTCTTTTTGGGATTTCATTAAATTGAAGGGGTCATATCAAGATTTTTTCCCTAGATTTTAAACACTACCCTGTGGTTTACATCACACTCAAGTGTTTTTTTTTTTGTTCAAAATGATGTGTATATTTATGATTTATCAACCGTATTCAAACCGCTAGCTTAGCATTATTGTGTCAAAAGTCAGGATGCCCCGTTTTGTTGGCGGTCTTATTGACGCGCCTTCACTGCATCTTCTCCCCGTCAGCTATGTGGTAGTTTTTAGCGCTTCCATATGGAAATTACTATATAAGTTCAAACTATACACTACTTTATATTAGAAATGGCAACAGCAGAGGATGTATGTGCATGTCCAAGCCAGTCTGCCCCACAACAAGATAGAGAGAAAAATAAGGAACTTAGTGACTTTAGCTTTGGACTACAAAAGCGTACTTGTGCAAAGCTCTTCGAGAGAAACGTTGCCAAAATGGAGATATCTGCTGACGTAACTAGCGACAAATACGTCACTCTAGCTACTCAAATTTGTAAAACGGTTTGCTTGAAGCAAGTATAAAGGAAGGAAATATTGTTTTATAAACATCTCCACCATGGCTCCATCGTTTGATTTCAAATTTTTGAGACTTATGGGGATCTTAAATACACAAAGACAGGTATCAACAGGTAAGAAAAGTTGGTTTTGCATAATGGGACCCCTTTTTTATTCAATATGGTAATGCTGTCTAAAGCTGAGCCAATCAATGTCCATGATACTGAACATGGTCTGGTCTCATCTTGTGACCAATACTACTATAGTCATGATATTTTGAGTTCATTTAGCCATTTTTATGCTTGAAAATGATGAATTTTAATAGGCAAACCGTGAAACACTAAGTGGTGAGGGAAAACTGTATTCATTATTTTATTAATGATTATTCACAGGTGATGTTCTGCTACTGCCCATCTTAGAGTTTTCAGGAAAGGACATAAGCAGCTGGTTTGACCCTGAGACCAAAGATGTGAGTGTCTGTGTCCGTAGTGACCAATCAGAGATCGCCTTTCAGCTCACCTGGCCGTCTGTGTCCAGGTGTTGACCTTCATCCATCCACTCACCAACTGTCTGAGCTATTACACGCCCAGGGGACGTTTCGTGCACATTCCCCCTGCTGGGCCTCGCTCCGACTGGGCCAGCGACATCGACCCAGCCTGGTGGAAAGACCAACACTACGAGGTGGGGCGACTGTCCTCTAAAACCAGGTGGATAAGGGTCATCAACACACTGACGTCACAGGAGCAGCGACTTGAGGTGAATTTAATGCCTAGCATAGCTCTGGTCAAGTACCATGTCCTTTATATTCATACTAAGCTAACATACTCCTCTGACTTTTAAGTCATAATACTGTGACCAAAGCTTACAGCCCGACCTGACTTTTGAGTCAGAATACTAAGCTAGGCTAACGGCCTCATTTGAATCTTGACTTATAATGTTAAGCTAGGCTAACTTATGACTCTTATATTTTAACTTCTGACTTTTGAGTCATAAATGCTTAAATTCAATCCATCTTCTGAGTCATGATGCTAAGCTAGGCTAACACACCCCTATGACTTTGGAGTTATAATGCCAGCCCTAACTGACTTTTGAGTCATAATGCTAAGCTATAGGGCAACATAAGACTCTTACTTTAAAGTTACAAGGACTAAAAGCTTCATCTATCTTCTGAAACTAAATGCTAAGCTGTAGGACAGCAGCCCTATCTGAAGTTTGAAGCATAATGCTATGTTAAGCTGGCAGCCACAGCTGAAGGTTTGAGTCCTAAAGCAAAGATTTGCTAACAGCTCCTCCCCTACACAGGTGTGTTCCGAAGAGACACTGGCTGAAATCCGGGAGCGTTACCTCCCCTACAACTCGCATGCATGTAGCTACACATGGAAACACAACGGAGTGTGTCTGGACATGAACAAGACACTGAGCGAGAATAACGTTCCGGATGACGACGTCAAGCTCCAGCTGCTGCGCCTCGACTGTGACCTCTTCACCCCTGCCATCCTCCTCCACTTTAATGATGACCTCACTGAGGGATGACCTGTACAAAAGACTGTCTCTGTAACGCTTGTTTTCCTTTTGTGTCATTGGGTTGCTTGAGTGTAGTTCACTTTTACAACACGGGAGGGGGCATTGAACGCATCATTGCAGGTCGCCCGAATGCAGCTGAGATAGGCTCCAGCACCTCACACGGCCCCAAAGGGGACAAGCGATAGAAAATGAATGGATGGATGAATGCAGGTGGCACAGGGGTTAGTGCATGTGCCTCACAATACGAAGGTCCTGGGCTTGGGATCTTTCTGTGTGGAGTGCACGTACTCCGGCTTCCAAAGACATGCACCTGGGGATAGGTTGATTGGCAACACTAAATTGGCCCTATTGTGTGAATGTGAGTGTGAATGTTGTCTGTCTATCTGTGTTGGCCCTGCGATGAGGTGACGACTTGTCCAGGGTGCACCCCGCCTACCGCACGAATGCAGCTGAGATAGGCTCCAGCACCCTCCGCGACCCCGAAAAGAACAAGCGGTAGAAAATGGATCGGATGGATGCATCAGCAAGCTCTGAAAGTTACTGTGGACTTCTTTGTCAATTGTTTAATTGGCAGTGTGCGTCAATACAGAGTGAGTTACTTTATATACACTTTAATATCACTTGCTATGTGCTTTAAACTGTATTGCAACTCATTTCGTCCGTTTTATTGTAGTCTGTTTGGCATCAAGTTCACAAGTTAACTGCTAGCTGAATATCATACCCTGGTTGGGACCTGTTTCTAGCATTGGATATGTTTGTTAGCCCCAATTTCAAATTTAGAATTATTGTTGTGATGCTATTTACATTCCATTAATCATTACATTACTTGGGGTTGGGATGTTAAAATTTTGTGCATTTATGTTTGTGTATACACACAGCTAAGTGATGTATATTTCAACAGCCCTGTGGCAGGCTTGTGCCTATATTTCATTGCATTGTGGTCACTTTAATTGATTTATAATGATTGTATTTGTTTTGTATAGGAAACCACACACACAAACGAACAACTCTTGCATGTCAACCTACAAATAAGGACTTGGACAATCTTATTATTTCCCCTGCACACACCTGAACGCATAATTGCTGTCTTGACCAGACACCCTGAAGTGATTGCTAATCCATATTATACCAGTTATAGTCGTCACTACATGACCTGTGACCCCAAGGCTCAAAATGCTGGCATGGTTGTGTAAATAAAGAGTGAACAGAAAAAGCATGAACTTTGGCACTGGCACGCACACACACACTACTGGTTAGTTCAAAGTTGCGGTCAGTCACCCCCAGCTTGCGTGAATATTTGGTGTCGGTTCCACTCTTATTCACGGATTCACAGCGAAGAAAAACAGCTAATTGCCATGACGACTGAATACCATGACTACGTTGAAGAAGACACCAGTTCATTCTGGACAAAAGGTACCCATGTGTGTGTCTTTGCGTGTGTGAAATGATGAAATTTTACATGTAGTTTGTGTCAGACCCAGCCCACGTCCCTCGCTCAGGTGCGTCCGCGCTCAGGCGCCGCATGTTTCCTGTTGTGACCGCAGTAGCCATCTTGATTCTGACTATTACACTGGGAGCCAGCTGTGAGCATCCACACACTAACCCACACTGACCTGGTGGTGTGAGGAAGGACCAACAGGTGGTGTCATGCATGTGTGTGTGCAGACTCAAGGTTGTCAAGTCGTTTGTGGTCAGTAGAGAACAACGTTTCCAACGTCAGCCAATCACTACACAGCATCCAGCAGCTGGTCCAAGGTAACAACTCCGGTACAATCGTCGTCTTGTCGTCTTGTCCAACGCTGTGCGATCCGTTGTTGCGTCAGAGGGTGCAAGAGGCGTGGAGCGACTGAAGTTTGCCGTGGAGAACAACAAAGAAGAAATCCTTTCAGGTGAGAATGGTCACATGAACGCCAGCTGAGTCACATGACGCCAGAGAGGTGACGAGTGCGTCGTTTCAGCCTCGGAGGCTTTGAAGCAGCTCGCCACTCTGGACACCATCAGTAGGACGTTGACATCACTCAAATGCTCCTTTGAACGCATGAGCAACAACAGTACAGGCGCGTGCTCACACAAACACACACACACACCTGGTTCGGTCTAACGGGTTCTGTGTGATGCACGTCAGGTACTACAAGGGCAGGTTGCTGTCCTCTTGGCTGGCAGACATTGGAGTCCACCTGTTACCACTTCAGTCGCACGCCGCTATCATGGTACGAAGCGAGAGACTGGTGCAACGGCCACGAATCGCACTTGGCCATCTTGCAGTCGGACTCCGAGTGGGTGAGTGGTTCACTCAATCCAGGGACAAAATGCCAGGCGGCGTTTTGCTGACGAGGTAACGTCTCTGTGTCCGTAGGACTTTGTCTCCAAGCACACGATGGTCTTTTACTGGGTTGGACTGAGTGACGAGAGGACGGGAAAGTGGGAGTGGGTCAACAATACGCCTTACGTCATGAACCGAAGGCACTGGCGACCCGGTCAGCCTGACAGCTGGACCCATCACGGCCTCGGACCCGGAGACGAGGACTGCGCTCACCTGCATGTGGATGGCCGGCTTAACGACCTACACTGCTCCACAAGGCTGAACTTCATCTGTCAGAGACACAGCACTTGACCACGCCCTATTATGCAAGCATCTTTTTATACCCCCGACCAGGGCACTTGACAATGCCCCTTTAATCGCACATCCATACCTCCCTAACCTGCGCACTTGACCACGGCCCTTACTCCCGCGCACACCCTGACCTGGGCACATAACCACACCCCTTTACGCATGCGCCCCCTTAAATTATCCTTAACATGCGCACTTGACCATTCCTCACAATAAAAAGACAAACAATATGCCTGTGTTGTATAACAACCTTTTAGTCAAAATCAGAACATTCCAACTTCTTCGAGATTTCCTTCATCCAACACACACACACACACACACACACACACACACACACTTTAGACTTCACACAGACACACATTGCCTTTGAACGGGAACTGCACTTTTTAAACATTTGTGTTGGAATCATTTGCAATCCTTTACGTAAGAGAAAAGAACACAGCTTTCCCTTTTTTTAAATTTTTTTATACATTCTAACTAAACATTAGTAAATGTCTGCTAGGAATGGAGCCAATGTGAGTTGCTCTATTCTGCCTATAAAGCATTTTAAATAACCAATCAAGGTTTTATATACACGCTGTAAGTATATACAGTATGTAAAGTAGTAACAGGTAGATTCATAATAACATTTAATATTTACATATTTTGCTTATTTTAAGCAGACGGCGGCGCATTACTTTCACAAATGCATCACAACATTCACTTTTTTCTTTTATAACACTGATTACTACTCCCTGCAAACTTCATAAGAGACAACAAACATTAGAACATCACTTACTGTACAATATCTCATCTTATTGGGTTGCCAACTAATGTAATGTCCATATCTTACTGTTTAGATGAATAATTAACATCATAATCCTCACAACAGGTTAAAAAAAAAGCTGGTGAAAACGAGCGACTTCTCGTGTCGTTCTCATCATCTCTGGGTTACAGCAGCATACGCTGGTTACCTCTCCGTGATCAATGTGCTGCTAAAAGTAGTTCCTTAACGTAAGCGTAATATCACTAATGCTTGGTTAATGTTCAGGTCATGAAATGTAAATGGCTGATTGTTGGCGATTTTTTTAATGTTTTTTTGTGGGTTTTATGGGCGCAAAAGATTCCCATTAGCTCCATTGTTAGCTGACTTTGCTAGCGTTTATTTACAAGGTAGAATTGAATTTTTTTTAAACTTGTTTTTTCTAAAAAAGTGCTGTTCCCCTTTAACACCTCAACAACACACATCCTAAAGTGCAAAAATGACGAGGAGTTCTCACGTCATCCCCTCAGCAGGAACGCTCGACTCAGGACGACCTCGCTGGAGTCTCCGCCCAGATGACACGTCTCCAGCAAGCACACTAGCCTCTGATTTGCTAGCAGCGATGCGGTGGCGACGAGGTCAACTAGCCCAGCAAAATAGTCACCTTTGTTATAATGGCGTGTTGTGCGTGTGTGTGTGCGCTCTCACCTGGTGAGGGTGGATGTGTGTGAGAGGAGAAGGCTCCGTGGGATAAGATGGAAATCCAGGTATTGGCATGGGGGAGGGAGGCCGGCAAGAGGGAGGAAAATTGCGACTGGGGGAGGAAGATGGCGGAAACGACCGCGCCGTCTGACAAAACTGACACAAAAGTTATGTGTCACATGTGGCGTCCCGAAGGTCGGAGGTCACGGGTGAGACGCTACCTCTAAGTGTGAAGGTGTAGTAATCCTCGGAGTCAAAAGTGGCATCTAGAGACTTCAATCGTCCACCCATCGCCACGGCAACCGTCTGCTGCTCCCCATGGGCGGGGTCGTAGCACATCGCCAGCGACTCAACGGCGATGTGTGGGAAATCTGGGTGGGAGGGGCAGGTGGCAAAAGAGGAAGCATCGTCGTCCTCGTCTTCATTGGAATTTTGGAGGAACTCCATGGAAGCTTCAAACAGCACAACTGTGCGACCACATGATTTAGTGCACGTAGGCGCACATACGTACACGCGCATGTACACACCTGTTTTGTTGCTGTGTTCCGCTTGTAAAGTAGCTTGAGGTGGTCTGCAGACAGGCGGTGACGTCATCATTACATCATCACATTCATCTTTGATGAGTGGGTGTGGCCAATCCTCACCCCTTTTGTGGAGATTCCGAGTGCACCAGGAGCTTCCTCTTCCACGGCCTACTGTGCGCGCGCGCACGCACACACACACACACACACACACACACACACACACACACACACACGCACACACACACACACACATTCGTAAATTTTGGAGTTGAATTGATTGATTGATTGATTGATCGAAACTTTTATTAATAGATTGCACAGTACAATACATATTCCGTACAACTGACCACTTAATGGTAACACCTGAATACGTTTTTCAACTTGTTTAAGTCGGGGTCTACGTTAATTAATTCATGGTAATTGATCACCAATGCTTGAATTTGAATACCTGGCGCTGGGGGACAGGAGCGGGCGGGGCGTCCGCTGACTAGCAGCGGGCGGGGAGGAGAGTGGCGAGGTAGAGGCGTGCAGGGTTGAAGATGTCCAGAAGATGCAGTCCTTCTCCTTAAAACACAAGAATCAGTGTGCGCAAGTGCGTGTGCGTGTGCAGGTGTACCTCTCCTCGCCGGCAGTATGTCACCATGGTAACAGTTGCTTGGACACAAAAGGTGCGTCGCTCCCTGTAACACAATCCCGTCATCTCCCTCAGAAGCTCCGCCCCCTTAAGGAAACCTGGCGCACCTGAAAGACGTCCTATCAGACATTCTTCTTCGGGAAACTCCCAACACGGAAGTGAACTCACCTGTGCTGTCTTTCATGTACGTTTCCAAGGAGACGGGAGGGGGCGGATATGTGAAGAATCCTCCAATGAGAGCCGAGCGCTGAACGCTTGCTTCATCGTGATGTTTCAACCACTTAAGGAATGTCCGGACCGCCATGAGTTTGCGATAGCTCATCTCTGAGTGGTGGCCCTGACCTGTCAATCAAGTCCGTGGTCATCTGTCAGTCAGATGATGAGGTCACCAAGAGGCATACCTGTGCAGTAGAGTTGCGTTTGCATTGTGTTGGTCAGGTAGAAGACGCCAACTGCTTTCTGGACCACCATCAGGCGAGTGCACACCACCACCAACACTGTACACGCACGCACGCACGCACACACTTATGAGCACTCCTCTCACAAACACTGAAGGCTGGGACCGTGTATGTCTCACGTGGGCGGAGCCTGCAGTGAGTTTCTGGCTGTGAGGTAGAGAAGAGCTTGACCCAAACGGGCCGAGAACTGGTTCCGTCCTCCAGTCGCAGCCAGCGATACTCTAAAAGCTCCGTTCCTCTAACGGCGTCCAGGACATCTGCCAACACACACACACGTTTGACCAAGTTGACAAGCTGTCACCATGACAACCCTCACCTTTTCTCCTGATTCTCTCGGCACGTCCCGTGAAGGTGACCAGGCCGACGATATCACACAGACTGTGGTTAGGGCGGTCCGGCAGCTCCTTACTGAACAAGAGAGGACAACGGCGGCGGTGGGCTTGGCCACTGTTGGTACGGCGGACCGGGGCGGTACCTGCTGTAGAAGCTGTAGACGGGTTGTGGCGGCAAGCGGTCAACTGCCACGGAGGACTCCGGGAGCAAAGAAATACAAGCGGTGGGATTTCGGCTGTTCACGCTGATCTCTGCGAGAATACAGAGGGGGGCGTGACCTCCTGAGCGTCATACGCGCTCGCCGGCGTACGTACCGATATCGTCGTTATCAGACTGGTAGAGCTGCTTGACCCGAAAGTGGCTAAGGCTGATGATGTCGCCGGGCTTGAGAGGGCGGTACCATGTGACGCACACGCTGTTCCACAACACCACACACACACTTCCTGTGTGGTCACACACCTCCAAGAGAGCCTGAACGCGACAGGAAGCATTGATGCCACTTCATTGGTTTGGACAAGATGGTGTCAGCCTCGCTTACCCTGTAAGGACACCTGCAGTTGCTGTCATGTCTGCCGTAATACAGCAGCTGTGACTTGGCCAGGATGCGCACGATCAACCGACGCCGAATGGCGCCGTGTAGCACGCCCTTATGCTTGGACAAGTATCCGTCACGCAAGTCTTTGACACTCACGCTAGGACGACTAGCTGGGGACAAAGATGTGCATTTAGGTGTTTATAAAGACTTAACACTCAGTACACCAACCCACCTTCCTCCTCCTCTTCTTCCTCATCTTCCATGGGGGGCGGAGACTCCTGCCAGGCGGCACCGCTGAAGTCTACATTGTTCCACAGAGGAAGAAACACCAGCCGGTTGGCCCTCAGAGGTCCTGAAGGATGAGTACATTTAGAGTGTGGGTGGGGCTAAGCTCAGGTTTTTGTCACCTGACACATCAGGGGATGCGGTCCAGGGCAGCGAGTCGCTGTCAGACACCCCGACCTCCGCCTCCTCATCTTTGATGTCCACACGCGCCATGATGAAGCTGCACACACATTTGGATTAAACACCGCGATGTCGACGCACGCAAGCAAGCTTACCTACCTGGGGGATGTAACGCCGGGAACCAAGGTGACGCTTTGTAACGCCACGCCACGCCGCAGCAGGTTCCTCTCCACCAGACGGTTCAGCGTGGGATCCAGAGTGACGCGCAGGCGGCAGTCCATGTCGCTCAGTGTGACGTCATACAAGTCATCTCCTGGACAACAAGCTAGCAGGTCAGTAACATGCATCCAGAGACTGTTTACCACCTGTTTTGGATTGATTGATTGATTGATACTTTTATTAGTAGATTGCACAGTACAGTACATATTCCGTACAATTGACCACTAAATGGTAACACCCGAATAAGTTTTTCAACTTGTTTAAGTCGGGGTCCACGTTAATCAATTCATGGTACAAATATATACTATCAACATAATACAGTCATCACACAAGTTAATCATCATAGTATGTACATTGAATTATTTACATTATTTACAATCCGGGGGGTGGGATGAGGAGCTTTGGTTGATATCAGTACTTCAGTCATCAACAATTGCATCAACAGAGAAATGTGGACATTGAAACAGTGTAGGTCTTACAGTAGGATATGTACAGCCAGCAGAGAACATAGTGAGTTCAGATAGCATAAGAACAAGTATATACATTAGAAGTACATTTGAGTTGTTTATAATCCGGGGAGATGGGATGTGAATGGAGGAGGGTATTAGTAAAGTGTTGAAGTTGCCTGGAGGTGTTGTTTTAGAGCGGTTTTGAAGGAATATAGAGATGCACTTACTTTTATACCTGTTGGGAGTGCATTCCACATTGATGTGGCATAGAAAGAGAATGAGTTAAGACCTTTGTTAGATCGAAATCTGGGTTTAACGTGGTTTGTGGAGCTCCCCCTGGTGTTGTGGTTATGGCGGTCATTTGCGTTAAGGAAGTAATTTGACATGTACTTCGGTATCAAGGAGGTGTAGCGGATTTTATAGACTAGGCTCAGTGCAAGTTGTTTTACTCTGTCCTCCACCCTGAGCCAGCCCACTTTGGAGAAGTGGGTTGGATTGAGGTGTGATCTGGGGTGGAGGTCTAAAAGTAACCGGATTAGCTTATTCTGGGATGTTTGGAGTCTAGATTTGAGGGTTTTGGAGGTGCTGGGGTACCAGGAGGTGCAAGCGTAATCGAAGAAGGGTTGAATGAGAGTTGCCGCTAGAATCCTCAAGGTGCTTTTGTTGACCAGAGAGGAGATTCTGTAGAGGAATCTCGTTCTTTGGTTGACCTTTTTGATCACCTTGGTTGCCATTTTATCACAGGAAAGATTAGCCTCTAGAATGGAACCTAGGTAGGTGATCTCATCCTTCCTGGTGATAACAATGTCACCCACTTTTATAGTGAAGTCACTGAACTTCTTAAGTTTGATATGGGACCCAAATAGGATGGATTCCGTTTTACCTAAGTGTATGGATAGCTTGTTGTCAGCGAGCCAGGTGCAAATATTGAGGAGTTCAGCACTGAGGATTTGTTCCACCTGTGACTTGTCCTTGCCGGATACCAGCAGGGCCGAGTCATCCGCATACAGGAACAATTCACAGTGGCATGCTGATGGCATGTCATTCACGTATATTAGGAACAGTAAAGGTCCTAGTATACTCCCCTGAGGGACTCCACAGCTTACTGAGAGGGGAGGGGACATGGTGCCGTTCACCTCTACCACCTGTTTCCTCCCCTCCAAGTAAGATTGCATCCAGCTTGATGAGGTTTCGTCGAATCCGATTGCTCGGAGCTTATCCAACAGTATAGCGTGGTTAACGGTGTCAAAGGCCTTCTGAATATCCAGCATGACCATGCCGCAGTATTTTCCCGCGTCCACCTCATGTTTGATGTGGTCGGTCAGATAGAGAAGGCATGTGTCAGTGGAGTGGTTAGTTCTGAAGCCGGATTGGAATTTGTACATTAGTTAATTAGTAGCAAGGTATCTATCAACCTGTTCATAAACTATTTTCTCCATTACTTTCGAAATGGAACTGAGAATAGAAACAGGTCGGTAGTTACCAGGTTCTAATTTGCTTCCTTTTTTATAAAGGGGGGTTACTCTTGCTATCTTGGAATCCTTGGGTACTTGGCCTTGTTTGATTGAGAGGTTTATTATATGAGTGATTATTGGGGCAATGGTGGTGGCAGAGTCCATGAGGAATCTGGAGGGGATATTGTCAAGGCCGGTGGCCTTGTTTGGGTGGAGCGCGCTCAATTTATTAAGCACCTCGTTAGCTGAGACCATTTCTAATTTGAAATTGTTGTTGACTACTCCTAGCTTTCTGTAGAAGGCTTTAATGTGTTCTACACCAAAGCGACCAGAATGTTGGGATAGCTTGTTAACGAGAGTTGTGGCTATGTTGGTGAAAAAGATGTTAAGTCTGCTTGCTACCTCTATTTTGTCTGTAATGAGGGCGTCACCCTCCTTGATGTTGATGTTGGTGAGTCTGGTTTTAAGTTTCTGGCTGCATCCAGGAAGCTGGTTGTTGAGAATTTTCCAGAGCTCACGTGGCTTATTTGTGTTTTCCTCTATCTCCCTGGACTTGGGAGAGCACTCGATCCCTATGGCAGGGCATCTGTCGCCTCATCCTGGACAATATTTATGAAAAATTTGTGCTTTGTTTTAAAGATGTGATATTTGGATTTACACTGTATGAATTTTTTTTTTTTTAAAGGAATTTTACCTTTGCAACCTCATTATACTAATGGCTACGTTATATATTCATAAATGTAAGTTTCTCAATACCCGAACTGTTTATTGTGCCTTTGAAAAATATTTAGAACTCTACATTAAAACACTCTCTACCTCTAACAACCAAAATGCTGTGAAAACGATGATGCTGTCTTCTAAATTTAAGTTATTTACTGAAATGAAGTGAGCCTATGGCTGTGCACTTTTTTTATTCTATATATATATATATATATATACAGGGTTTCCCACACATTAATTTATTTGTGGCGACCCGCAACGAAAGAATTACGGCCGCCACAAAAAAAAAAAAAAAAAATAATAATAATAATAATAAATAAATAAAAAATAATAATTTTTGTTTTTTTGTTTTGGCTTTTGACTCGCTCGACCGCTCATAAAAGCACTGTGACTCTGTCTGTGAATGGAGCTTGTAGTTACATATTATATAAATATGTAAATATTATATAAATATGTATATAAATATGTACATAAAGTGTTGTAATTATATTCCAACTCCGCGTTCTTCTTGGTCATCGCCGCCGCCGCCAGCGCTGCCTCCCCCTATCCCCCAAAGCCCCCCCTTCTTCCTCCAAACACGACGAGTTGAGTTTGTACCAAAATGGATACATGGATGATAAAGCAGAGGATTGGGAGAATGCCATGTGGTTTAGATGAAACCAAAATAGAACTTTTGGGTAAAATACAGACCTCTGTCATCATTTTAAGCGGGAGAACTTGCACAATCGGTGGCTGACTAAATACTTTTTATACTTATGTATACTTATGTATATATATATATATATATATATATATATATATATATATCCATCCATTTTCCTACCGCTTGTCCCTTTTGGGGTCATGGGGGGTCGCTGGCGCCTATCTCAGCTGCATTCGGGCGGAAGGCGGAGTACCCCCTGGACAAGTCGCCACCTCATCGCAGGGCCAACACAGATAGACAACATTCACACTCACATTCACACACTAGGGCCAATTAAGTGTTGCCAATCAACCTATCCCCAGGTGCATGTCTTTGGAGGTGGGAGGAAGCCGGAGCACCCGGAGGGAACCCACGCAGTCACGGGGAGAACATACAAACTCCACACAGAAAGATCCCGAGCCCGGGATTGAACCCAAGACTGCTCAGGACCTTTGTATTGTGAGGCAGATGCAGTAACCCCTCTTCCACCGTGCTGCCCTATATATATATATTTTGCATTATTTTTTTATTACTTTGAATTTACAACCCCCGGTGCTGTTTTGTACTTATTTCGATTATTGTTTCTCGACTGTTTGTAAATGTTGAAATTTATAAATAACGGTTTTAAAAAAAGAAGCTAGCAGGTCAGAGGTCAGATGCGGCGCAGGGAAGGCAGTGAGTCTCACCTGTCAAGGCAGCATTGGGGAAGTACACCGACGCCCCCAGGTCTCGTGTGTAGCGGGACACGTCCAGCACATGCAGCGTCTCCCTGCAGATGACCTCTGACCTCTGAGAATAACAGTGACAAGATACCTTTTTTAATTATTTTTTTTAATATGATTAAACAAGCTTTGAGATGTTCTCATTTGGACTGAACCCACTTTAACGTCACCAATATTGTATTCTGAGATTCGAAAGATCGAACGTTAAATAAATAAAAAAACGTTTTTTTATCAGTTTCTTATCATGCTCGCTAAAGCCAACCAAAACCAAAATAAGAGCCGCCATAAAAGCAGCTGTATAATGCTCAGAGTGAACACGAACAATCAAGTCGAAACCTTACAGAATCTGGACCGCGTCTGGGCAAGTGTAGGATTCGGCGTAGGACGCAGTCCGGAGCGGCCATGTTGGGAAAGAAGCTAGGTTGCCAGATGGGAAACAATAAAAGATCGAATGTATTAACAGAAAATGACCGTGCGAAGCCAATGTAGAGAATTAAAAAAATTATATTTTCCGTAGCAAAAATATACTTAATCTCAAGCCCTTTAATGTGAAATTAGACCATATAAAAACATCAGGAAGAGATATCTGAAAGATCTGGCAGCCGTAGTTCTTGCTGACGCTGAGTTTGTTAAGCCTTTTAAAAAATATTGAATGCTTCAAAGTCGTGAATTCAATTTGTACTATAGTCTCTAAAAAATATATTTTTGTGCAATTTGTACTATAGTCTCTAAAAAATATATTTTTGTGCTGGATGTGTTATTTGATTTGTAAAATGTCTTTATTTGAAATAAATGACTTCTTATTTAAGTTGATTGGCAACACTAAATTGGCCCTAGTGTGTTAAAGTGAGTGTGAATGTTGTCTGTCTATCTGTGTTGGCCCTGTGATGAGTTCTCAACTTGTCCAGGGTGAACCCCGCCTTCCGCCCGTGTGCAGCTGAGATAGGCTCCAGCACGCCCCGCTACCCCAAAAGGGACAAGCAGTAGAAAATGGATGGGTGGACTTCTTACTTATTCCCTTTTCTCTCTCAATATTTTGGTTGCAGAATTATGTCATTTTTCTTTCTAGGAAGAAATAATATTTGGTTGTTGGGACGTGTAGTACACTAGTGCAGTGGTTCTCAACCTTTTTTCAGTGATGTACCCCCTGTGAACATTTTTTTAATTCAAGTACGCCCTGATCAGAGCAAAACATTTTTGGTTGAAAAAAAGAGATAAAGAAGTAAAATACAGCACTATGTCGTCAGTTTCTGATTTATTAAATTGTATAATAGTGCAAAATATTGGTCATTTGTAGTGGTCTTTCTTGAACTATTTGGAAAAAATATATAAAAATAACTAAAAACATGTTGAAAAATAAACAAGTGATTCATTTATAAATAAATATTTCTACACATAGAAGTAATCATAAACTTAAAGTTCCTTCTTTGGGGATTGTAATAGAGATCCATCTGGATTCATGAACTTCATTCGAAACATTTTTTCACAAAAAAATAAATCTTCAACATCAATATTTATGGAACATGTCCACAAAAAATCGAGCTGTCAACACTGAATATTGCATTGTTGCATTTCTTTTCACGGTTTATGAACTTACATTCATATTTTGTTGAAGTATTATTGAATAAATAAATTAATAAAGGATTTTTGAATTGTTTGTTATTTTTAGAATAGTTTAAACAAATCCCACGTACCCCTTGGTATACCTTCAAGTACCCCCAGGGGTATGCATACCCCCATTTGAGAACCACTGCACTAGTGAAGAGAATTATATTTATATAGCGCTTTTCTCAAGTGACTCAATTCGCTTTACATAGTGACACCCAATATCTAAGTTACATTTAAACCAGTCTGGGTGGCCCTGGGAGCAGCTGGGTAAAGTGTCTTGCCCAAGGACACAACAGCAGTGACTAGGATGGCACAAGCGGGAATCGAACCAGCAACCCTCAAATTGCTGGCACGGCCACTCTACCAACCAAGCTATGCCGCCCCACTACCAGTCTATCTCAGCTGCTTTATGCTGATAAACAACAACATGCCTAAGGTCACTAAAAGTCTCTACTTCAGTTTTTTATTGAATTCTCCCCCCCAAAAAGATGGTAAAGACATTGCAGGAGTAAAAAGTTAGAGTTGATGTTCTTGGCATTGAGAGCGTCAAGTGTGAGCACGGAGGGCGTCAAGTGCGTGCAAAGTGCTGCGAGTCTCGGAACTCAAGGAAAAGGCTGAAGAGGAGATGCAGTGCCTGGATGCGGCTGCCGTACACAGGAATGTCCAGCAGGGCGCACACAACGTCGCAGTACTGCGGCAGGCTGCAGCTGAGGCGGGCGGGGGGCAGGTGCACCTGGCCCAGCGTCTCCTCCACATCTGGCGGCCACTCCTGCATGAGGGCGTCGATGTCCGGCATGGCACGCGCATACTGCACGCTGGCCGCTGCCTTGGAGCGATGCAGGGCGCCTATACTGTCCACCCAGCTGTCCACGGCACGAGGGTTGGACTGAGGACTGGACACGCTCGTCACTTTCACCTGCCAAACAAACGTAAGACTGTAAGAGAGGTGCAGGCAAGAAGTGTATCTTTTTGTATACCTATGAGGGTTCTCATTCATCCAGGTCGTTGTCATCTCAGGTCTTGAAATACGTTTCGCCGCTCATACGAGTAGGCTTCAAGTGATCTGACCGATCAATGAGCATGAACTGATGAAGCCTACTGGAATGAGCAGCGAAACGTCTTCCAAGACAAACCAACTAGTCCGGTTGTTAACGATTGAATGCCCTGAGATGTACAGTGGGGCAAAAAAGTATTTAGCCAGCCACCAATTGTGCAAGTTCTCCCACTTAAAATTATGACAGAGGTACACTTCAACTGTGAGAGACAGAATGTGAAAAAAACATCCAGAAATTCACATTGTAGGAATTTTAAAGAATTTATTTGTAAATTATGGTGGAAAATAAGTATTTGGTCAACCATTCAAAGCTCTCACTGATGGAAGGTTTTGGCTCAAAATCTCAAAAATACATGGCCCCATTCATTCTTTCTTTAACACGGATCAATCGTCCTATCCCCTTAGCAGAAAAACAGCCCCAAAGCAGGATGTTTCCATCCCCATGCTTCACAGTAGGTATGGTGTTATTCTTCTTCCTCCAAACACCACGAGTTGAGTTTATACCAAAAAGTTCTATTTTGGTTTCACCTGACCACATGAAATTCTCCCATGTGCTCTCTGGCAAATTTCAGACGGGCCTGGACATGCACTGGCTTAAGCAGGGGGACACGTCTGGCACTCCAGGATCTGATTCCCTGTCGGCGTAGTGTGTTACTGATGGTAACCTTTGTTACTTTGGTCCCAGCTCTTTGCAGGTCATTCACCAGGTCCCCCCGTGTGGTTCTGGGATTTTTGCTCACCGTTGTCATGATCATTTTGACCCCACGGGATGAGATCTTGCGTGGAGCCCCAGATCGAAGGAGATTATCAGTGGTCTTGTATGTCTTCCATTTTCTGATAATTGCTCCCACAGTTGGTTTTTTCACACCAAGCTGCTTGCCTATTGTAGATTCACTCTTCCCAGTCTGGTGCAGGTCTACAATTATTTTCCTGGTGTCCTTTGAAAGCTCTTTGGTCTTGGCCATAGTGGAGTTTGGAGTCTGACTGTTTGAGGCTGTGGACAGGTGTCTTTTATACAGATAACGAGTTCAAACACGTTCCATTAATACAGGTAATGAGTGGAAGACAGAAGAGCTTCTTAAAGAAAAAGTTACAGGTCTGTGAGAGCCAAAAATCTTCCTTGTTTGAAGTGACCAAATACTTATTTTCCACCATAATTTACAAATGAATTCTTTAAAATTCCTACGATGTGAATTCCTGGATTTTTTTTCACATTCTGTCTCTCACAGTTGAAGTGTACCTATGATGAAAATTACGGACCTCTGTCATCATTTTAAGTGGGAGAACTTGCACAATCGGTGGTTGACTAAATACTTTTTTGCCCCACTGTATCTTTTTGTCTTACTTCTGTGTTTCCGTGCTGCTTGGTCTCCTCAGACAACCACAGCGACAGAACTGTGGGGTCCGACTGCCTGACGCTGGGCTCGTCCAGAACCAGCATGCCCAGTCCGTCGGGTTTGCCGTCAGGCCTTGGCACCTGCGTGTGACAAAGTGGTGACCTTTGACCCCACTAAGATGAGGTAATTGCGGTACCTTGAGGAAGGCGTCGATGTCGCCCACAGCTGGGATGAAGTCTGGAATGAACGGTCTCAGGCTGTGTTCCAGCTCCATGGACTGGGGGGTGTACCTGATGGACACAGTCAGCAGCGTCAGCGGCATGTGGTTGTCGCAGAAAGGCGGTGACAAACTGACCGTACGATGTACTGGAACAGCTCTTTGATCTCGGTGCTGACGGGCAAGTTGGCGTAGTCGGCCGGGTCGTACGCTCCCTCAGGAGCTTCACCTGTCTCGTCGTCGTCGTCATCGGAGTCCGACTCCGAGTCCTCTTCGGACTCGTCATCCTCCTCGTTGAGGCTAATCTCAGGCTGCCTGCCGATTGGCCCTTTGACTCTCTGAGGCTCGCGCTCTTCGTCACACTCGTCACTGCTGCTGTGGGCTGACAACTGGCCAGTCCCCCTTGAGCTCTTCCCAGACTTCACCTACAAAAGCACAGATAGTTACTCTGCCCACTCAAGGATGGAGGCGGCCGACAACTGTTACTTGACTGCGCCTGTAGACGCTTGAGTCCTCTGCCGAGTCGCTCACATCCACACTCTCATCATACGGTTGATTCTTGACCAGTCGACGATCTGCTCGCTCCATTGGACAGCTTGGGACCACTGGGCACAACCAAGGCACACCTTCACTGGTCACAGGATCAGCAACAGTTTTAAAATGATGTATCATCATAGCTGAAGTGCTAGCATTAAAACGATATTAATGTAATTTAGCAAGTATCATAATAGCAACACTAAATTGCCCCTACTGTGTGAATGTGAGTGTGAATGTTGTCTATCTCTGTTGGCCCTGCGATGAGGTGGCTACTTGTCCAGGGTGTATGCCGCCTTCCGCCCGATTGTAGCTGAGATAGGCGCCAGCGACCCCAAAAGGGAATAAGCGGTAGGAAATGGATGAATGGGCATAATAGCTGCTGCGCTGACGTTTGCCACCCATGCTAGCATCAAACTTATATGAAACATGCTAACTTCGCATGTATGTCATCGCTTACGTGCTAATGCTAGCCACCCAGCGGCGGCTACGGGATGCTGTTGTCAAACACGACGGTTTCAAGTTTCAATCGTCGTTTGAGATCACCCTTTGTGACCGAAACGCAACAGGAGGCACCACAGTTAAGTGGAAACGCTCAACAGTAGCTGCCAGAAGCCGTGAAACTGTACACACTTCTGTAACCTGGCAACCGATACGCCATGTTGTTCACTCCTTCGCCTATTGTCCCAATAGCAACTAACAAAAGACTCGTGAAGCTCACTGCCGCCCCTATGCGGACTGACTTGTTCTGGCACTTCTCAGAATGCGCCGAAAAGACACATGCAATTGATCAAATAAATATGTATCCATCCTCTCTGTCTTTTAAAATGAATGGAGCTGAACATTACTGTTGAAATGAATTGATTTAATGATAAAGTTATGACAGTTTGTGGACGGTGAATGTTGTTATGAACCAGTTCCTAATGCAGTTGTACATAACACTTGACAAGGTGCTATTTTCCTCCCAGCCACTAGGGGACACAGTCGTCTCGAAGTGTCGTGGTTGTTGGTTCTGGCGGCGGAGCGCTTGTGTTAGCTGAGCATAACATCTCGTGTTTTATCCGACAAAGTTCCAGGTAAAAAAGTCCTCATAAATGCGATAGTTTCACTCTCGATTCCTCTCTGAGACGTAAAGCTGAATTTAAGCCGAACATTTTTAAAGTGAATGAGATATCTAAGAACAAGCATGCTAGCTAGCGGTGCTAGTTCTCGTGCTATCAACGATAGCTGATGGACGTCTAACGCCGATCTGTAACTTTTAGCTGCTTGTTGTAATCTAATTTATGCAGGTTCAAACAAATTGTCCGTATTACTCAAACGTATCCTGCGGAAATCTGAGTCCGCATGCATTTGTAGATTCAAGTCAGGCAACACTAAGCAGCAATCATTTCTCGATTGGGACCGTCAACAACATTGGCGGTACTGATCGATGCTCTTTTTTTGTTTGTGCGCCTTGCTGCACCTCCTGGTGATGCAGTCCAATGGGGGACAGCGATGATGAGTTTGACAGGAGGAGACGGGACAAGTTCAGAAGAGAGCGCAGTGACATGGAACGTTCTCGAGAGCGAGAAGAGAGGAGACGGGATGACTGGCCCGACAGGTGTGCCTTCTTGAAAGAGAATGTTAATCATCCAGGGCACACATGATGAGTAAACAAGTGTGAGTGCATGCTCAGGGACTGGGAGCGCGGCAGAGAGAGGAGGCGGGACTATGACCGTGGTCGCAGAGACAGGTTTTCGCCACCGAGACACGTCAGTCCTCAACACAAACGCATGAGGAGAGACTGGTGAGTGACCACATGCACGTCATGGCTTGACACGCTCACTAATGACGTCATCTGCCAGGGATGACCACAGGGGAGAACCGTACCGCTTTGAGCGACCCTATGGAGGAGTTGGAGTGCCATTTCCTGGGATGGGCCCTCAGGGGTGGCCCCCCGACCTTCCTCACCTTCACCCACATCACGGAGGTCACTTGCTGCAGGGCAGGTGTGTGTTTGTGCGTGCGTGCGGCCATGACAGGTGCATGTTTACACAAGTCAAACTGTCCCTCAGGTTAGCAATGGTGGATCCTGACCTCCCACCTCCAGGACCCCCCACTATGAGGAGCTTCAAGGTAAGGCAAACATCTTTGAATGTCAAGAGACGCGACTGACCTTGCGTCCGTTCGCAGGACTTCCTGTTGAACATGGAGGACACTGTGGATGAAACCGAGGCGGTCAAGCGCTACAATCAGTATAAAGTGGACTTCCGACGCCAGCAGCTGCAAGACTTCTTCATCCAGCACAAAAACCAAGAGTGGTTCCGATCCAAATATCACCCTGATGACATCAGAACCAGTAAGGCTGAGTCTTTGGCTGCGCTGAAACTGCGTCTGGGCGTGTTCCTCTTTCTGTCGGACAGCAAGTGGCTGGACAGCGTGTCACTGGACATGGAGCACACATCTGCCATCATCAAATTGCTGGATGCAGGTGAGTAGACAGAAAATACTCCCGGGATTAGTTGGTGAGCCATTCCTCACATTGTGCTCTCATTTTCAGCTGTCATCAAGATGGAGGGAGGCACAGACTTGGACCTGAAGGTGCTGGATCTGCCTGTAGCGGTTAGCGGCGAGTCGTCCCAGAAGCCGGCCAGTGACGAGGTGGACGGGGCTCAAAGCCAAAAGGTAAGAACAACCCAAAGGAACGAGCACATAGGTTTGGCACTGACTTGGTGCCAATTTGCGTCTTAGAACAATGAAGAGGACACCAAACAGAATGGTGAGAAGGAGCCGAGCAAAGATGACGGGGAGGAGGAGGGGGAAGAGGAGGAAGAGGGGGAAGAGGTGGAAGAAGACGATGAGGAGGAAAAAGAAGAGAAAGAGGATAAAAAGCCCAAAAAAGTCAGTCGCTTCAGTCACACTACTTTTTAGTTATTAAAACATGCCAATATTAACCTGCTTTCTGCAGGGTAGGAAGAGGAAGCGGAGCATGTCAGCTGACAGTGGCGAAGGATCTGCCTCTGACTCCTCCCACTCTGACGGAGAAAAGGAGGACGATGAAGAGCAAGGTAAGCATGCGGCGCTCCAGTGATGTGATGCAGGCGATGACATTACCATGGTGGTTTGTTGCAGAGTCGCCGGCAAGGCCGAGGTCTCTCCACCTCACCAACTCACTTTTCATCAGGAGCATCCCACCAGATGTCTCCAAGGAGGAGATCACCGCCGTGAGTCCACACGCTTGTCTCACACTGGTGGCCCTTCCCTTTGGGTACGCCCTCACCACCTCCATGTGTGTAGTTGTGTCTCAGGTACCCGGGATTCCTGCGTGTGGCGCTTTCGGACCCTCAGCCAGAGAGGAGGTGAGTGTGTCACACCAAAGTGGTTCGAACGCTCCGAGTTAAAGGTGTGTGTATGTATGTCAGGTTCTTCCGTCGATGCTGGGTAACATTTGACCGTGGTGTAAACATCAAGGAGACCTGTTGGAATCTGCAGAACATCCGAGTAAACGCTCATACTGACATGTGACTGGCAGTGACGCCAGCCGTGCTCTTATACACTTTTTTCGCCCTTGCAGCTCCGAGACTGCGAGCTGTCTCCTGTGGTCAACAGAGATTTGTGTCGCCGTGTTCGCAGTGTCAATGGACTGACGCACCACAAACCTGTAGTGAGGAACGACATTCGTCTGGCAGCCAGGCTCGTGCACGCATTGGACCAGCGGGGCGATCTCTGGCAAGGACAGGTGCGACTTCCGGTTGGGTCTTTTGTACTTCCTGTTTGGCATCGATGCCACATGTCCACCATGTGCAACAGCAGATGGAGACCAACCCCGTCCTCAACAACATTACCGACTACCTCATTGAGGAGGTCAGCGCCGAGGAGGAGGAACTAACGGGCTGCGACAGTGGCGAAGCGGTTGACGCAAAAGACTCCACGTCTTCAGAAGTGGCCTTGGAAACGGATGAAAAGTTGCTTAAGGTAGAAGGAGTTCCGTCTGGTTGAGCGTTTCATTTAGTTTAAAGTGTGCAGGTCCTGGACAGACTCCTGGTCTACTTGCGTCTGGTACACTCGGTCGACTACTACAACTTCTGTGAGTACCCCGCTGAGGACGAGATGCCTCATCGTTGTGGACTTTTCCATGTGCGAGGACCACTACCTGTGGGCAAGATCACTGCAGCCGAGGGTACATACACATTGCATACGCACACGCGCACATACAGTCTACCTGTGTGCTTGAGCAGGAGTGCTTTGTTGTTATTGGTCAGTGAGTGAACATCAGAAGATGTGTGAGGAGCGTCTGGCTTCTCTACTGAGCCCGTCTGAAGTTTTGAATGCAGACGAGGCCACACGCCTTGGCAAGAAAGACCTGGATCAGGAAGTGAGTTGCATATCCACAAATATCATTGTTATCCGTCGGCATGACACTTGACCAGGTGCGTGTATATGTAGGTGGAGAAATTCCTGTCCACCAACACTCAGGAGCTTAGTAAAGATAAGTGGCTCTGTCCTCTGAGTGGGAAGAAGTTTAAGGTGAGTTCCATTAAATGTGTGTATATGTTTGGCCTGACTGTCATACCATTTCTATGGCAACACTCCCATTTAGGCGCCAGAGTTTGTGCGTAAACACATCTTAAACAAACACGGTGAGAAAGTGGCCGCTGTGAGACAAGAAGTGGAGTTCTTTAACAATTATCTGATGGATGCCAAGAGACCCGCCTTACCTGAGAATAAGCCCCTCCCACCCCCGACGCAAGGTAGTACTTGCGGGAACAGTACTTCTGGGAAATGTAGGATACTATCATGACTGTTCCTGCTGGTGTGCTTTTAGTTCCTTCCTCTGGCTTCCCTGGTCAGTTGCCACAACAACAAAGCCTTCTGGGATATCCACCTGGCATTAGGCCTCCTGTGCCCACCTTCCCTGGTAACAATCGTTTTTTCCCAAAACACCTTCGGTCAGCGAGCACACTAGCCTAACAAGTGTGTGTGTGCGTGTGCTTGTGTTCATAGGTGGTCCTCATTTCCCCTCCAACCAGTTTGGAGCTGGCCGAGGTGCCTATGATAACTTCAGGGGTCAGTTAGGAGGCAGCTTTCACAACAAACAACGTAACAGGTGAAAAAAAGTTAATTGAGTGGACGCCTTACATGGTATTAAGTGTGTGTAACTGTGTGTGTGTGTGTGTGTGTGTGTGTGTGTGTGTGTGTGTGTGTGTGTGTGTGTGTGTGTGTGTGTGTGTGCACGTGTAGGGGCATGCGAGGAGACCCACGCTCAATCATCGAGTACAGAGACCTGGATGCTCCGGAGGACCTCGACTTCTTTTAAATAGACTTTTTTTGTATGAATTCTCGTTGCTTTGTGTGTTTGGCAGCAGGACCAAGATTACTTTTTTAAAGTGATGTCATTTGTTCTGATTCACAATAAAGCTCAGTACTAGACAATACACTGGCGGAACAAAGGCATAATGTTTGAAAGGGGAAACAATAGCAATTTTTAAAGGATATTAAACATCTTTTTTTTATATAAGTGCTTAAGTTTGAGGTGCGCTAAAGTCTATCCAAACCAGCATTGTGCGAGCTGAAGTTTAGGTATATTAATATTAATATGAGAAACTACTCTTTAACATAATATATTAATACTGACCCCCCTATGACTATATCATATGTACACATATATAACCTGTGCTTTTTGAAACGTTCTAACAGTATGCACCTTGGTGGTATACACGCATTGACTTGATTCCCAGCCAGAAATAACACATATTGTACATATCTACATAAGCACACACATCTACATTCAAATATATTTGTATGACTAATTAACCTTTATTTCGACTATACTTTGGATTATGGGACAGAAAACTCCGTCAAACCTCCGCCTCCGTCCGCCTGAAGAAGGCGGGGCCCAGCGATACTGGGCGGGGCCATGAGGGTCTCGAGTATAGCGGCTGACTTGGCCGTCGCGGGAGCGCGCCCGGCAGCACTCAGGCTCGCACCCGCCGCGCGGCCACGCCACCGGCCTGCCTCCCCCCTCTTTCCTGTTATTCCAACTCCAATTTCCCTACCCAAAGTCTTCTTTGTCCGCTTACCACGTTCGCGCGGACGACCGAAAGACGTCAAAAGTCCGCCGGGTGTCGAGTGCTCCGAGCCCTGGGAGTCAGTCGTTCGGTCGCGGCCCACAACTTTTCGTCCTCACTTTTCCAGCGGCCGGTGACGTCACGTCGTAAGTAATCCAACTTTTTTGTACTCTTTTTAAGGGTCTATGCGCTCACTCGGTCGTGTGCGTGCGTGTCAGGAGCGCCCCCACCCAACTTTGTGACGGTGTGTCCCGGTACGGACAGGCCTGGACCGGAAGTAGCCCACGGGCGCAGACATGCCATGATGGTCGTTGCGTGAGACTTCAGGTAATAGGTGAGGTGGATGACGTCACAGACGACGAGTCTTGTTGTGTCAACGTGATATCAATAGTTTCGGACGGGGTGATGACGTGTGCTGACTCCTCCCCGTCACGTGCTCGCTGATTTAAATCCTGCAAATCGTGTGTCCCTAATCAATGAAAATCTGGATCCAAACAAGCTTGTTGTTTAAAACACCCACCAAGATACACCATGCTCAATGTGCAAAGTTGTGATGGCTTCTCTTGTCCTCAGGCACAGGGAGAACAATTAGTAACAACTAGTATTCCCAAAACATGGAAGTTAATTATTCCTCTCTGAGTCTGTTCAACATGCTAAAGTTAACTTGTGGCTAAAGTGGTGCTCACCAGGCATCCCAGCAATGTGTGTATATTTTTAGCTGCATGTTGTTGTGACTTTGCTGCAACCTGCGGATCTTTATCTACATCTTCTACCTCTGTAATCACACAGAATATTCCCAGGTGACTGGTTGTCCTGAGGCATGGGTGTGTCATGACAGCCTGTCAAAAAGAAGACACCAAGCTACCAATTAGTTTAAGAGAGGGGGAGGGTTGGTGTGAGCTGCTGAAAAGGCGTCAAGTAGTAACGTGGACATTTTGTTAAAAATGTGTTTTCAGCCCCACATTTGACGTGGCTCTCTGATTGGCTACCCAACGGTGGAGTGGGCGGAGCCAAGAGATGGCCGGTGCGTCGGTGAAGGTGGCTGTGCGTGTGCGCCCGTTCAACTCCAGAGAGTTGGGCCGCAACGCCAAATGTGTCATCCAGATGCAGGGGAACACCACCTGTAAGACACACGCACACCTTGGGCAAGGGACCAACAGCCAGGACACAAACACTTTTTTGGTTTTCAGGCATCGTTAATCCCAAACAGCCCAAGGATGTACCCAAGAACTTCACTTTTGACCACTCCTACTGGTCGCACACAACGGTAATGTCACACATATGTGTGCGCACACACACGTGCCAGCTTGTCACAGACTGTGTGTGTGTGCGGTCAGGCGGACGATCCCACTTTTGCGGGCCAGCGTCAGGTGTACCATGACATTGGAGAAGAGATGCTGCTGCACGCTTTCGAAGGTAAAGGCACTGATGCAGTGACAAGTCAAAAATAAACGCTGAGCATTTTTCTCTCCCACAGGTTACAATGTATGTATTTTTGCATACGGCCAGACTGGAGGAGGAAAAAGCTACACGATGATGGGCAAGCAGGAAGTGGGGCAGGAAGGCATCATTCCACAGGTGAGGATGAGCAACCTGGAAGGTTCTGACCAGAACACTAAAGGCACATTTGTCTTTAGCTGTGTGAGGACTTATTCCAGAGGACTGGGGCCAATGTGGATCCGGACCTGACCTATTCTGTAGAGGTAAACTCCTTTACACATCAGTTCGGTCAACGCTATCAGCTAATGCCTTCTGGTTGGTCCCGTTTCAGGTGTCCTACATGGAGATATACTGTGAGCGGGTCCGGGATCTTTTGAACCCGAAGTCACAGGGGAATCTACGGGTGCGAGAGCATCCCATCCTGGGTCCATATGTGGAGGACTTGTCCAAACTGGCTGTGACTGGATTCAAGGACATCCACAACCTGATGGATGTTGGGAACAAAGCCCGGTCAGGCATCTCGTCCCGTGCGCGCTCACACACAAAATATATTGCAGCCTCCTGCGATAAGAATATATATCACAATTTATTATTTGATAAGTAAATTATATTAGACCTATTTCCAAATGGGTTACAAATGCTTCTTATTAACTCCTGACATATGCGATAACATTGCTTAATTTCCGGTTGTAACATTTTCTCCAAACTATTAATAACCTATTTGCTAATCTACTGTTAATAGCTGGTTACTTTCTGTTGTAACATGGTTCTATCTACACTTCTGTTAAAATGTAATAAGCACATTGTTGTTTTAATACTTTATATTAGTTTTGAGCGAGACTACAAATTTAGATATCAATCCAATACCACGTAGTTACAGAGGCAGTATAGGTCAAATCAATGCAGAAACTGATACTTCAAATGTTCAAGATCACTGAATGATTTCACTTTTGATCTCAATTATAGTAAGACAAAAACACTAGTTGGGGTTGTAACAATATCAATTAAATAATAAAATTATTTTCTAATATCGGTTCCGGTTTAAATTATTTGACTTCCTGTGTCCAGTGAATTATTTCCTGAGTTTACAATAATAAAAACAATACATTTTTTGATAACAAAAATATTGATCTAACCACTTTAGTATTGACCATGTACTGATACTGCATTTGGTATCGATCCACCCACTTAGTTTACATTCAAGAGTTTAGCTTGCAGTTAGCTTATTCTTCTAAGGTGTGTAGAGTAGCATGTTTAGCCAAGCTTCGTTGTCTAGTAATGATACTTGTAGAAAATGTCATAATTACACCATGGAGGTGAGGGTTGCTGATTTAGAAGCGGCTTTGCACTGTTGAGAGACATTAGACGCTAGCGAGTGTCGATGCATTTGTTAGCTTGTTGCTGTCAAATTTGCGGGACACAGCTAGAATGTGTCAACATGCATAACGATAGTATTAAAAGCTCCATCATTGGCCAAGTTTATATAATTTCTACCGTCTATATCACGCAAGTCTAACACACACAGATGGATGGTGACTTTACTGGAAAGATTGTGGTCGATTGTGTCTGATTGGACCTGACAGGACGGTCGCAGCTACAAATATGAATGAGACGTCATCCAGATCCCACGCCGTCTTCACCATTGTATTCAGCCAGCGGTGCCGAGATCATATGACCCAATTGGACACAGAGAAGGTGATTGCACACGAGTGTCAACAATGGGCACACTTGAACCTCAGTGTCTTCTCAGGTCAGTAAGATCAGTCTGGTGGACCTAGCAGGAAGTGAACGTGCCGACTCTTCGGGGGCAAAGGGCACCCGCCTCAAGGTCAGAGATCATAATTTTGTCATATTCTTTGTCTGGAAAGTGAATGTAACATCGGCTTGCAGGAAGGAGCAAATATTAACAAATCTCTGACCACGCTGGGAAAGGTCATCTCCGCCCTGGCTGACATGGTACTGACCCGCTGAAAAGCATGTTGATGATAGATTTTCCTCTGTTTAATTCTCTCTGTATTCCTCCAGCAAAGCAGCAAGAAGAGAAAAAGTGACTTCATTCCCTACAGAGACTCTGTTCTGACCTGGCTGCTGAAGGAGAACCTTGGTGAGCAACCATGACAAACAGAAGAAGACCGACGCGGAGAAGATTTAACGGCAGAATTTCACGTTTGTTTTAGGGGGCAACTCTCGCACGGCCATGATTGCTGCTCTCAGTCCTGCTGACATCAACTATGAAGAAACGCTTAGCACTTTGAGGTTAGTGATCAAACTCCTCTTATTCTACACTCTTGTCTGACTGATCCTCTTTCATCTGACCATGGTCCAGATATGCTGACAGGGCCAAACAGATCCGCTGTAATGCCATCATTAATGAAGACCCCAATGCCAAACTGATCCGAGAGCTGAAAGGAGAAGTTGAGCGACTCCGAAACCTTCTCTTTGCTCAGGGCCTGCACGAGCTAATCCACAACCACGGTACAGAGAGTCAAACGCTTTAAGCATTTCATATACATATACATACACTAACACTATTAGCACTAATATTGTGTGTGTTAGAGGTGTAACAGTATTCTAGATACCGCAGTATAGTGGTTTCAAAATCTTATCATAAAAGACGGTGTTGAACAAAACTTAGTGAGTGTAGTTTTTTCTGGCACTTTTGCGTTGGCGTTCTGAAAATAAACTACGTCTTCCAAAATATTCTGTGCAGCGCGACCGCAAAGTGACGGCATCCAGCGCTGTAAAGGGGAGAGAAAGAGGAAGCAGGTAGTGAAGTGTGTTCCACTTCATAGTAGATAAGACGTATTGTTGCTTATCAAGATTCTCATAACTGTTTAAGTTATGTTGCTAACTTAGAGAAAAACAAACCCTGGCGAAAACATTACAGAGGTACCTGCAATGTTCATCTCAAGTGTTTCAAGCCAAAACAGACTCAGTCAAGGGGCGTTGTGTAGAGGGAAATCACCTGCGACACACTGAAGCTACTGTACTTGATAAGCTACCAACACCTGGAAAAGATAAAGCCAGCAAAGCTTAATGTCAATTTGTGAGGTATTTACATTATCAAATGTTTAAATATCATTGAACTTTTCTGAGAAACTGCATTTTCCAAACTGATCAAAAAATGTCCACTGTAGAGGACACCACTTTTCAGAAAGTAAAAGTTGAGACAGTGGATGTTTCTGCATAATTCTTTGTACTCAAAAATTGTTGTTTGTAGTAAATAAATATGATTAGATCATTTTAGCATTTTATGTTTGTTTTCAATTACAGATAGTGTGTTTATCTTAAACATTCCTACCACTCCATTTTACAAATTTGGCATTTTCAAGCATTTTTAGGGGGGCATATACAACAATAATATCGTACCATGTCCTTAATACCGTGATAGTTTGGTTTTGTTGATATTGTTACATCCCCATTGTGTGTGTGTGTGTGTGTGTGTGTGTGTGTGTGTGTGTGTATGTATGTATGTATGTATGTATGTATGTATGTATGTGTGTGTGTGTGTGTGTGTGTGTGTGTGTTCGCATGCGCATTTAGGGCAGCACGTGGTGATCTAGACTTCCACATGCACTATGCAAGTGTTAAGTGTGTGCGTGGCTGGCATGTGTGGTATGTTTAAAGGCCTGTATTTACAGCTGTGTGTGTGCGTGCATTCCAAAAGAAACATGACCCTCTCTTCTTGTCGCAGCCAACAACAATGGCTCCTCCCTAGTAGGCGTGTCCTCACCGCTGACCATCACAGCTAATGGGATCACCAATCAGAAAGACTCTGCTTCTTCAGGTGTGTTTGAATTTATGGTTCATGTGTGTCCTCGGATTGGAAAGTCACACAACCTCTGACCTCTTCTCTGGCCCCAGATGATTCAGCGACTGTCAATCATCTTCCTGCTGGAGAGGAGGTTGATTCTACTGAGACCATCAGTAAAGAGGAAGCAGCTGAGAGACTGCTGGTATGATTGTGATGGTTGTGATGTCACATCAGACATGTTTTTCTTTCATGTGTGTGTGTGTGTGTGTGTGTGTGTGTGTCAGGAAACAGAGAAAATAATGGCTGAGCTCAATGAGACTTGGGAGGATAAGTTAAGGAAGACGGAATCCATACGTTTGGAGAGGTAAGCTAAGCTCTTTGTTATTCACTTGCAATGGGTCAACTTGTGTGTGTCAAAGGGAAGCGCTCTTGGCAGAGATGGGCGTGTCCATTAAAGAAGATGGAGGGACCCTTGGTGTATTCTCGCCAAAAGGAGTGAGTGTTGTGTGACCAGACTAGTTATTGTAATTGTATGTCTCTTCACTCACTTCAATGTGCGTGTGTGTGTGCGCAGACACCTCACTTGGTCAACCTGAACGAGGACCCCCTCATGTCTGAGTGTCTCCTGTACTACATCAAGGAAGGCTTCACCAGGTAGGACATTATCTTTTTCTACTTTATGTGCACATGAAAGTAAAGGAGACAATTAGCTTTTGTGTTTGACAGAGTGGGACAGCAGGATGTGGACATTAAGCTGTCTGGCCATTTCATTAAGGAGATCCACTGTGTGTTTGTGAGTGAAACTAACGAGCAAGGAGAAGGTGAGCATGCATACCCTGTGCTGATGACTGTGTGTGCGTGGTGTGTAAGTGTGTGTGTTTGTGTGTAAGAGTGACATTCTCTCTTTGTGTGTCTGTGTCTAAAAGCTGCCTAGAAGTGTGTCAGGTATCGTTACAAGCTCTGTGACCTAAAGGCTGTTCAATGTGTCACATGACTTGCGTGTGAGATATGTCAACATGTCTTTGCAGTGGTGATTAATCTGGAGCCGCTTGTGGGGGCCGAGACTTATGTCAACGGGAAGCAGATCACTGAGGCTGTAGTTCTCAAACAAGGTGAGGCTCAAAAATGGCGGGAGTGGTACGATAATAACCACTGGATGCAGCCCTAAGCTTGTTTACATCCTGGTTGGTAGGTAACCGCATCGTTATGGGGAAGAATCACGTGTTCCGCTTTAACCACCCGGAGCAGGCGCGGCTGGAGCGGGAGCGCAGCGCCCCAGCAGACCAACAGGGGGAGCCTGAGGACTGGAACTACGCTCAAAAGGAGCTGCTGGAGAAACAAGGCATTGACATCAAATTAGAGATGGAAAAGAGGTAGACCTCTAACCTCTGTCCCTCTGGTCCTGGCATTGATTGATTGACAGCCTTCTGATTGATGTTGCAGGCTTCAGGACATGGAGACTCAGTACCGCAAGGAGAAGGAGGAGGCCGACCTGCTGCTTGAACAACAAAGGCTGGTCCGTCTCCTTCTTCTTCTTCACTACAAGCATCAGACTTGACCTTTAACCTCCTGCTCATCTGTGTTTATGTGCAGTATGCGGACAGCGACAGTGGAGATGATTCTGACAAACGTTCCTGTGAGGAAAGCTGGCGACTGATCTCCTCCCTCAGAGAGAAACTACCTGCCAACAAGGTTGTCTGACCATCTATCCGACTGTCTATCTTTTGACTGACTGACTGTGTGCTGCAGGTGCAGTCCATCGTGAAGCGCTGTGGTCTTCCAAGTAGCGGGAAAAGGAGGGAGCCTCAAAGGGTCTATCAAATCCCTCAGCGGAGGCGGATCAGCAAAGACCCAAAACGTGTCACCATGGAGGATCTACGCTTGCAGGCCGTTAAGGAGATCTGCTACGAGGTATACCACACACGCCCGTGTGCCTATACAATGTCATGTGCAGCTTCTAGCGGTTTCACAAGTCAACATGTTAAAAATTGACTCGCTCACCTCAGGTGGCATTGGGAGACTTCCGTCATTCCCGCCAGGAGATTGAGGCACTGTCCATCGTCAAGATGAAGGAGCTGTGCCGCATGTACAGCAAGAAGGATGCTAATGAGAAGGACAGCTGGAGGGTGGTTGCCCAGGACGTGTGTGACACAGTGGGCATTGGTGAGGAGAGGACCCCACCCCCTGAGGAGGGCGGAGGAGGAGAGGCAGGAGAAGGAGGAAAAGCAAAGGCATACGACCTGAAGGCTCACATTGACAAGCTAACTGACATTTTGGAGGTGAGTGAGAGGTTAACAAGGTTCCAGTGCAACGTTTGCGCACATGTGCACATGGGCCCACAGGAAGTGAAACTGCAGAACAACATGAAGGATGAGGAAATCAAAGCGCTGCGTGACAGAATGATCAAGATGGAGAGTGTCATACCTGTCGAGGTGCGCCATAGACACCTGTTTTGGACATGCCCACTCAATTTCAGCCCAACTTAAGGCAACCTTCCCTTCTAGGACGATGAGGTGAACAGCGAAGAAGGGGGCGAGGCTCCTCACAGGGACCAGGAAACTGATGTGCCTGAGACCAGGGTGAAGCGTCTGATGGATGAGGATCCGGCTTTCAGGAGAGGGCGCCTCCGTTGGCTGAAACAGGAACAGCAGAGAATTCTCAACCTGCAGCAGCAGAACATCAGCAAAAAACTGCGAGGTCTCAGTCAGAACCAAAACCAAGGTAAAAAGAACATTCATACTGGCTTTTTACTACCTGTACACACTATCCCACGCTATCATTACACCCTGTGCAGGTCAAACGTCCCCTACCATGCCCGTGCACCTTCCAGGGACTGGACGCTTCATCCCTCCCCAGGAGTGCAAGCTCAAGTTTCCCTTCAAGAGTAACCCTGCCCACCGGTTTTCATGGGGACCCGCCGATGCCGCTCTTCTGGCCTTGGGTCTGGAGGAGAGAGGGGGAGCAGAGGGAGGGGAGGAAGAGATGAGCTATAAATCTCCACCTCCTCCATCTCTATTGCCCCTCCCTTTCCAGGCACCGCCACCACGCATTCGAACCCCTAGTCCACATCGTGCTTGGCAACAGCGTAACCAGGGGGGTGCCCAGCAACAGCGGCGTTATCGCCGAAACTCATTCGACAGCTCCAGCCCCGGCAACAGTAACCACATCAACAATCAGCATCACAGGGGCGGAGGTCACCAAGTAAGACCAAGCCAGAGGAGGGGGGTGTCGCCCGGCCCGGGAGGAGAGACAAGTGGGAGGGACAGGGATGCAGGCTTCTATTTCAACCAACATCATCATTTTCATCATCCATACTACAACTCTCACAATGCACCATTCCAGCCCCCACCTTTCCCAAACTATCATAGCCTGCCTCGTCCTGCCCCACCTCCTCCTGCTGAAATCATCCTCGGCCTGGGCCCGCCCTTGACTGGGTGGGGTTTCACTGCTCCACCTCCGCGCATGAGACGACAATTCAGTGAACCTGACCTCAAAAACCAGCAAGCCCCCGCTGACCTTTGACCCTGAGCCTCACTACACAGAATATTCAGTACAATGTGCTGTACACTGTGTGTGTGTGTGTGTGTGTGTGTGTGTGTGTGTGTGTGTGTGTGTGTGTGTGTGTGTGTGTGTGTGCGCATGTGTACGTGCGTGCGAGTACGAGTATGTGAGCGCTTCAGCATGTCTTATGTTACCAGGGAAACAGGTTAAGTGTTTTGATAGTGATCGTGTGATCATTTTAGCTCCTGAGGCTTACTGCTGTTTGTTTTGTTTTCAAGCCCAGGAGGCTAACTCGCCTGCTGTGTTAGCACAGAGTCAGCACGCAAACTCCACAATTTTTTCAGCAGTCAATTGGACATTTTAAAGTGTACACACCCCCACCCAATGTTAATCTGAAGACAAAGAATGGTTTCTTTTTGTGGCGTTAACTGTATGCAATGAATAAAAGAGGGGCGAAAGAACAGAAGAGCACAATCGTTTGAAGCTCCAAACCAAAGACGTGTGTTTGGATTTCAGCATAGTGGCCAACGCAGGAAGGAAGGATGAAGAAAGTCAGGAAGACTGGAATGATGTTTGGGAAAGTTGACAACTTTCAAAGTTGTCCTGAAAGCTCATGGAATTACGTATTAAGACTTTTGGGAGCTGAAAGTGTTGCCTGTCATAATATTTGCGCTGCTGTCAGCCCATCCCGGGACAATCTACAAGCTGTTGGTCCTTGCCGATCACGATGGGAAATGACTGTGGCGCCTTTAGTGTTACTTACTGATGAAGCATTCTAACCTCATTCTCACTTAATTTGTTATTTGTCATTAGTGTGGGGATTGCACAGGGCTTTGTGTGTGTGTAAGTGTGTGGCTAATTAGGACTCATAGAATGAAGTTTGACTTAAGAGGCTCATTGTCTCTGATTTTATTTTGAAGTCTTGAACACCTCTCCCATAAATCCAGGAAATGGACCCAAATAAACACTACTTTTTCTTTGACTTGGAGTTTCAGTTTGTGTGTTAAAGATTAGTTACAATAATCTACACTTGTTTTTTTTAAATGGATGAGCTAGCAGTTGACACTTTTGTTTTTAATAAGGAGGGGCAACAAGTTATCAGCTAGCACACTTCCTTAGAGAGCTGCTGTCAAAGCGCGTACATAAGCTAAGGATCACTTACAACATGAAGCTCTCCATCTTTGTCCTCTGGTCTGGCATCGTCGTGGTGACCGCCATGGATGGTTGCCACAGCGACCGGGACAATTACCATCAACCGCGGCTTAACTGTACGGCGGCCGGCTTTACTCATGTTCCTGCGGGTCTCGATCTCACGACCAAGGTAAGATGCTTTACTACTGTGTACCACTGCGTCTGTCGGGCTAAAAATAGCTATTAATATTTTGACAGAATAGCTGCAATTTTTGGTTGTTAGTTCAAAAGCAAAAATGAATAATTGATGGAGTCTGAACATAATGTTCTAGAAAAGAAGATGATGTTTAGTTGTTTGACATATCGCAGATAAGCATACACTTCCTGTTTTTTTTGTTTTTTTTAGGTTCTCTTGTTTCCAAGGAACTTATTCGCCAGTCTTTTCTGGGAATCATTCCAGGTTTTCAGTGAGATCCACGAGATTGACCTCACAGCCAACGAGGTCACTGGGGTTGACATGACAGATCACATGACACTGCCACTTTTCCACTGAAGTGACTTTGCTTCCATACAGATTTCTCAGGTGAGGACGGGCAGCGCAGCGCTTCTCCAGCACCTCGCCATCCTACGACTTGGACACAATCGTCTCACGTCTCTTGAGGGCATGGCGTTCCACGCCTGCCCCGCACTGACTAAGCTCTTTCTGGACAACAACGCCATTGAGTCTCTGAGCGACGACACTTTCAGCGGACTTGGCAAGCTGGAGGTTAGCATGGAGCTATTACATGTGTGCATGTGTGCTCTAATTACATGCGTCTCCAGAACCTGGACCTCTCGGCCAATCGCATCAGGGTTCTTCCACCGCTCTTGTTGCACCCTCTTGTCATCATAAAAACGCTGTCACTGGAAAACAACAGGGTGGGAAAGGAGCAACACGACCCCTGCACTTCCTTCTATGATGTTAACTTTCTGCATTTCCCCCTCAGATCAATGTGCTTCCAGATGATTGGTTTAGCCAGAAAAAGGTGGTTCCCTATCTCTATTTCGCTGCCAATCCGTGGGCGTGTAACTGCACACTAACTTACCTCCGCACGTACCTGGAGGAATATGAAGTCAACTTCTATGTCCTTGAGGGCGAGCTCATTACGATGGACCCCAAACGTTTGGTGCGTTTGCATGTGGCCTCTAGTGTCAAGAAGCGGTAACTCACACCCATTTGTACCTCTCAGGTGTGCGATTCGCCACAGCACGTCAAAGGTCAAGCTATCCTCCTTCTGCCAGTGTCCGATTTCTGCTTACCTATAACTTCGTCGCAAAAAGCCGCCTCCTCAACACGCCCCTACACCATGTCCACTGAAGGAGAACACTGGGGGATGGCAAAGGTCAGAGGCGATGGGGCCATCTTTCGGCATATTGCGCCGACGACAGAGGTCGCGCCGACGACACAGGTTGCGCCGACAACAGAGGGTGCAACACTTCCTGCCCTCAGTCCCACAACGGTGCGAACATCCGTGGCCCCTATTAGCACTGAAGTCACATGGAACTTGTGGCAGGAAAGGGAACAAGATAGCGGCAGAAGCCTCCGTCACACCAGCGGCATGTTTTGCTTGTGGCTGTTTGCTGGCAACATGTTGTTGTGCGCAGCGGCCGCAGTGTACACACTACTGATATTAACTAGGCTTGTCGTCTGGTACAGGGTTGCACACAAGTCACTGAGGGCCACGCTGGCGATGAGAGGTGGGGCCCAGCTTCTGCAGCTGCATATGAGGGCAGGGCCAGAGAGTGGCGCAGTTTATCGTTCGGTTCTTTTCATCTCACGTAAAAGCGAAGGGGCAGTGGAGGGGCAAGAAGGCGGGTGGCAGGAGCAGGGTGTGCCGAGGGCAATGTATAGAACGACCCTACATCACCCGCTGGGGCACCAAGTGACCGAGGCTGCGTCGAGGGAACGCTTCAGTGTGATTCTGCGTAAAGAGCGGGAGGAGCCTAGCGGAAGGAGGGAGGAGCTAGATTGGGTTGTGGGGGGCTGGCAGGTTTCACCAAATGTGAACAGGAGCAGCTGGGGTGCTTGGCTTGCACAGCGATTACCCAGCACACCCTGGGACATGACCACACCCCCTGAGTGATGTTGGCATCTACATCCTGCCAGGAGCTTGCTTAATTAATTGTTGGCTTATGCTTCCAAAATCTATATGATTATTTTTCACATTTGCTGTTTAAGAAATCATATGAGTTGCAGCTGCTTTAAAAAGGTGTCAATGCTCCATTGTCCAGATAAATGAAATAGAAACAACTTGCAATTCTCTGAGATTAATAAGGAACATGGAAATAACTTTTTCATGTTTGTAATACCCCTAGCAAACATTAACAAATTAAACACACATTATACATTCAAAGCAAGTTGCTGTTTGTGTTTTCCTTTTTTGACCATTTTGGTATGAGGACATTAATTACCATTGTTCAAATTAGCGTCACAAACAAATAATAAAAGTTGGATATTGCATTGGTTTGATTGTTTTTGTCCTTTAGTGCTGAACTTCAATCCCTTTTTTAGGCTTTTTAAGTCAACGTTTCACCAAAAAGACCGATTTCGGTATCGTAGTAGTGACGTATTCTTTGTTTTGTTTGAATGAAACAGCTGTTCTGAATGTGTCCACTGGATGTCGCAATAGCAATCATTTGTATCTGAAGATGATGATGTATATGTTCAAAATAAACCACATGATGTTTGTACATCAGTCGAGGAAAATGAACAAACTACATAAATAACTTATTGTAATTATTTTTTGATTTAAAAAAATCCTGATGAATAAAAATTAACACAAATGAGTTGACTGATGAACATAATTTATTCAGAAAATATAAATAACGACAAATAAATTATTGACCGCAACATGTAAATGTAAAAAAAAACCCAATAACATTATGATTTGTACAATTGTGCTTGTTCTATTTTCAAACAAAGCAATCAATCTGAAGTTGTCTTTATTTCGAAGTTATCATGCCATGATTTTACCAGTCCGGCCCACTTGGGAGTAGACTTTTCTCCATGTGGCCCATGATCTAAAATGAGTTCGACACCGCTGTTCTAAAAAGTGTAAAGTTTCAGAAACACTTGATGAATGAAAAATGTCAACAGCAGCATCACAGATCAAAGAGGTCATCAAAGCCTGCTCTCAAAGATCACAGGGTCTTGAACGCTCTGGGATGTAACTCCGCCCCCCGTCTCAGACGCTGGCAGAAAAAATATTTTCAACCAGTTATATAAAAAATTTAAAAATCATACTGCACTGACCTTTGACCTGTCGTGTCAGGAGGCGTGGACCTGCCAGGCCGATGCCCAGCGCTCCAATGGGGGCAGTGATCAAGATGGCTAACACGGCTAATGTTAGCACATCCAAACCAAACTGGATTTTGGCCTCATTGCCCTCGTCTCTGGCCGTGTCCAAAGCCTTGGAGCCAATAGCAGCCTGTCACACACACACATGCACTTTTATGTTTCCCACCTCACCCGATCGTGCTGGCATCATACTAAAAGTAAGTACCTGCACAGTGGCTTTAGGCAGCCAGGCAATGGCGATAAAAAGCCTCTCTTTTAGCACAAAGCCGGCACAATGCACCAACACAAATGTGGCGAGGAGTCGCACCAGCAGACCGAGGATTATCACGGCTATGCCTAAACCTGTAGCGGATCAAAGCTCCAGTTAAAGGGCCGCCGCCACTACCCCTCTTGTGACTTGGTGCTTCTCACCTACAGTGCTGATGCTGAGTGTTGCTATGGTGATCTCTGCTCCAATCAGGCCAAAGAGGAGGGGCTGGAACACGTCCCAACACCTCGCCAACATGGCTGCCACAGCTGCCTGCAGGCACATGCTGCGTAAACTCGAAGGCTACTCTTAGGAGCGGTAAAGGGCCATTACCTTGTCAGCGCCCCAACCCACGGCGGCCAAGAAGGCCAGAACCAACGTGCACAGACCGCCGGCGCCGGAAGATCCGATTACATGAGTAAAGAAGACCGAGAAGATGGAGAACGCCAACAGGAAGAAGGTCCTGGTCATAACCAAGTCCTCCTGAACGGGCACATGCTGCGCTTGTGACCAACGAGGCTGAGTGGTTCTGACAGAACCTCATTTAGAACCACGACCCACCTGATCCACACTGGGGAACAAACACAAGAACACGCCCACGACCAGACCTGAGACGATCCCTCCCACCACCTCCAGCAGACCCTTCAGAACGTTCATCCACGTGGTCCCTGAAAGACACACAAAGACTAAATGGAGGCCAGAACCCGGCATGGCCAGTTCTGAACAGAAGGTGCAACCTGTGGAGAAGGCCACGCCGAGACAGGTGGAAAAGCCTGTGATGGCCAAAATGTCATCAAAACTGCCAGCAGCCATCAGAAGGGTTGGGATGCCCTGAAGAACCACACCAGAAATTCAGGAGAAAAAACAAAAAAAAAGAGCAAGAGATTATTTTACCTTCTCGGTTCCGTAACCTTCTTTTTGGAGCAGCAACATGGAGGGAACCACTACGGCCGGAGAGACGGCGGCCAGAACAAACCTACACAAACACACACATTCTTGTATTTACTTCTTGAAACCTCTGAAAAATGCCTACCTCTTCAGGACCAGCCTTTCTAAATATATAGAGATTTGTATTTACAACATAAATAATACATACAGACTATGCACATATAAAAAAAGGTAAGCTTTTAGGTAAAAAACAAATGTTTTTGGGACCACCCTTATTTTGATAGATTTCACCACCAGGGGTGCAAATGAGACATTTTCTATTACAGTGGTTCTCAAATGGGGGTACGCGTACTCCTGGGGGTACTTGAAGGTATGCCAAGGGGTACGTGAGATTTTTTAAAAATATTGTAAAAATAGCAACAATTAAAAAATCCTTTATAAATATATTTATTGAATAATACTTTAACAAAATATGAATGTAAGTTCATAAACTTTTAAAAGAAATTCAACAATGCAATATTCAGTGTTGGCAGCTATATTTTTTGTGGACATGTTCCATAAATATTGATGTTAAACATTCATTTTTTTGGGAAGAAATGTTTAGAATTAAGTTCATGAATCCAGATGGATCTCTATTACAATCCCCAAAGAGGGCACTTTAAGTTTATAATTACTTCTATGTGTAGAAATATTTATTTATAATTGAATCACTTGTTTATTTTTCAACAAGTTTTTAGTTATTTTCATATCTTTTTTTCCAAATAGTTCAAGAAAGACCACTACAAATGAGCAATATTTTGCACTTTTATACAATTTATTAAATCAGAAACGGATGACATAGTGCTGTATTTTACTTCTTTATCTCTTTTTTTCAACCAAAAATGCTTTGTTCTGAATTAAAAAAATGTTCACAGGGGTTACATCCCTGAAAAAAGGTTGAGAACCACTGCTCTATTAGATGCAATGGTTTTCTGTATTGGGACCATGATTTATGTCCTAACTATGTCCTCATATGGAAGGTATTTTTCTTTGTTGATGTCTCAAGAAGGGTGGAAATACAAGAACACACACGCACACACGCACGCACGCACGCACGCGCGCACACACACACACACACACACACACAAACAAACACAGGTCACGTGTGAATCTGGAACTTCAGGACAAGACCCACGTACCCCAGCATGAAACCCCATGCCCAAGGCAGCTTCAACAGGAAGTGAGAAACCACGGCAACAAGACATGCCTCCATCACGCACGGCCCGACAGCCACACGCACGCACACGGCCTTCAGACGACGCAGCGCCTGCGGACCCTCGCTATCAGGATCACATCACATATGTCTTTGTGTGTGTTTGTGTCTTACCGCAGGGTCCAGACCTAGACCGGCTCGGGCCAGGATGACAGACAGCGCCATGTTCCTCAAAGCTGCAGACCAAGCAGCGTCCACAGCGACGGCGTCTGTTACGTACGGAACGTTTCTCAGTACCAGGCCCGCCAGCAGCATGCCTGTATACACACACAAACACGCACACACACACACACACTTGGGTCAGAAGTGTCAGGTTGGTGCAGCTGTAAGTGGACTCATGTCTGGTGTTACCAAGTAGAGGTGGAATGGGGGGAAGGTGGGGCAGGCGGACCAGTCCAAGCAGTCTTCCTCCCAACACGGCGCTGATGAAGATGATGATGATACCAAACACTTTGCCTCCTGGCAAACACTCCTTCCCAGTCACCGCCCACAGCACCCCGAACAGCAGCGCCAACATGCACGCTATGCACACACACATCAGTCGATACGTATTGATTACAAAACAAGGACATGAATTGATGGCTGAACCTTTGGTGATGAGCAGGTTGATGAGTCCATGCGGTCGAGGACATTTTTCCCTCAGACTGACAAAGCACGCACAGCAGGAAAACATCTGCACACACACACACACACACACACAAACAGTTAACATTTGGGCGAGACACAAATGGCAGCCTATAAATTGATGTTGTTGTGTGCATGCGTCTCACCGTGTCAGCGGCCCTGTCCAGCTTGACTCCGGTCGTCGCGACAGCAGCGACCTGACTGGACCGTTCCGACCTTTACTACGACAATGCACCATGGACCAGTGTGTGACTTGGGAGTGCACACAATAAAGTGCTGCACTTTGTCCCCACTTTGTCTTTGTGTGTGCGCATTCCTTTCTTGTTTTCCCTTCCATCAATCTCTCTCCTTGTCGGCTTTGTATAAACACTTATTGAAAAACACACACATGGCAGGTGTGTATACTTTTATTGTTGTGCCAAAACATTCCAGTTGTTTTACATTATTAATCTTTAAGATAACAAACCAGGAAGTGACATTCAAAAGAATGTAGTCAGAACACACACGTTTTTTTGTGTGTGTTTGTGTCTACTAAACACGCGACGTCAAACAAGTTCTACAAAAATAATCTTGGTAAATCAAAGATTACAAACACTGACCACTGGGAATGTTGTAGATGTGAAGGAATGGACAAACAACAATCAAAGAAAAGATAAAAAAAACATCCAATCAGTCAACACTAACATTGGCGTGGTAGCATGAGCTGTAACATCGTCTACTCTGACTTTGGCAAATAACACGCAGTCAGCGCTAAGCTGGTTTAGCTGCACCAGGAGAACACAGATGATCTTGATGATTCATCTCCGGAAGAACATCACAATCCTCATCAAAGTGCGGTTAGGTGACGCAAGCACGAAGAGGCTAACAGTATGGATAAAGGCCAGTGTAGAGGACGTCTGCGTGTGCTTTTTCAGATAACCTCCAACCGCCTAGCAGAGACGTGTCAGTCGGACAGGTAAGTGCGCATGAAGATCTGTTGCTGGATCCAGGGCGTGAAGTGGCTCACATTGCTGTACACTCCTGGTCCCAGCACTTTACTGAAGCACACACTGCCCCACGATGTCAGGCCGAAGAGCGTCCAGTGGCCCGCCTCTTCTTCGCACACCAGAGGACCGCCGCTGTCCCCCTGCGTGAACACATACAAACCCCGTTTCCATATGAGTTGGGAAATTGTGTTAGATGTAAATATAAACAGAATTGCAAATCATTTTCAACCCATATTCAGTTGAATATGCTATAAAGACAACATATTTGATATTCAAACCGATAAACGTTTTTTTTTTGCAAATAATCATTAACTTTAGAATTTGATGTCAGCAACATGTGACCAAGAAGATGGGAAAGGTGGCAATAAATACTGATACAGTTGAAGAATGTTCATCAAACACTTATTTGGAACATCCCACAGGTGTGCAGGCTAATTGGGAACAGGTGGATGTCATGATTGGGTATAAAAACAGCTTCCCAAAAAATGCTCAGTCTTTCACAAGAAAGGATGGGGCGAGGTACACCCCTTTGTCCACCACTGCGTGACCAAATAGTCAAACAGTTTAAGAACAACGTTTCTCAAAGTGCAAATGCAAGAAATTTAGGGATTTCAACATCTACGGTCCATAATATCATCAAAAGGTTTAGAGAATCTGGAGAAATCACTCCACGTAAGCGGCATGGCCGGAAACCAACATTGAACGACCGTGACCTTTGATCCCTCAGATGGCACTGTATCAAAAACCTACATCAATCTCTAAAGTATATCACCATATGGGCTCAGGAACACTTCAGAAAACCACTGTTACTAAATACAGTTCGTCGCTACATCTGTAAGTGCAAGTTAAAGCTCTACTATGCAAAGCGAAAGCCATTTATCAACAACATCCAGAAACACCGCCGGCTTCTCTGGGCCCGGGATCATCTAAGATGGACTGATGCAAAGTGGAAAAGTGTTCTGTGGTCTGACGAGTCCACATTTCAAATTGTTTTTGGAAATATTCGACATTGTGTCATCCGGACCAAAGGGGAAGCGAACCATCCAGACAGTTATCGACGCAAAGTTCAAAAGCCAGCATCTGTGATGGTATGGGGGTGCATTACTGCCCAAGGCATGGGTAACTTACACATCTGTGAAGGCAGCATTATTGCTGAAAGGTACATACAGGTTTTGGAACAACATATGCTGCCATCTAAGCGCCGTCTTTTTCATGGACGCCCCTGATTATTTAAGCAAGACAATGCCAAGCCACATTCAGCACGTGTTACAACAGTGTGGCTTCGTAAAAAAAGAGTGCGGGTACTTTCCTGGCCCACCTGCAGTCCAGACCTGTCTCCTATCGAAAATGTGTGGCGCATTATGAAGCGTAAAATACGCCGGTGGAGACCCTGGACTGTTGAACGACTGAAGCTCTACATAAAACAAGAATGGGAAAGAATTCCACATTCAAAGCTTCAACAATTAGTTCCCTCAGTTCGCAAACGTTTATTGAGTGTTGTTAAAAGAAAAGGTGATGTAACACAGTGGAGAACATGCCCTTTCCCAACTACTTTGGCACGTGTTGCAGCCATGAAATTCAAAGTTAATTATTATTTGCAAAAAAAAAATAAAGTTTATGAGTTTGAACATCAAATATCTTGTCATTGTAGTGCATTCAATTGAATATGGGTTGAAAAGGATTTGCAAATCATTGTATTCCGTTTATATTTACATCTAACACAATTTCCCACTCATATGGGAACGGGGTTTGTACACAGTTGTCAATCAATAATTATCATTCATCATCTCATAAATACTTAGAACCCAGTATCAAGGATCGACAACAGAGGCCCTAGAACCAACTAAGTTGTACTGTGAACTAATACACCCAAGAGCCAACGATTTAAGGCTAACGATCTAGATACAAGGACCGAGGACTGAAAACCTAGAGGTAACAAACTACAATTTAGGATTAAAGGTCAACAACAACCTAAATATTATATCCAGTTTACAACAAGCACAAATAGGGATGGGTTCCTTTCACATTTGAATGGATAAAGTACCAAATCCCGGCACCTGGAAATTTATACTAATTGTTTAAAATAAAATCGTAATTTAAATGTCCAGTGGTTATTTTGTTTTCTTACATGTGTGTGTCCATTTGCAAGTACTGTACTGAGATAGGCTCCAACTCTCCCCCCCCCCCGTGACAACAAAAGGTACAAGCGGTAGAAAATGGATGGATGGATGTACTGTATCACATAGTAGACTTTACTTGTAGTTGCAAATCCAAGACATTACCCAAGCTAAATTGGGGCCCTGAGCACCTCCCCATTACAATTTTTGTTAACCATTACTTAATGTATGTGAAATTATTTTTATACCATTTCAAATCAAACTTTTATTTAATTGAATTAAATGTTTTGTACTAAAACGATATAATGGGAAGTACAATTTTTAATATCTATTTTTTTACTGCAAAATAAAGATTTTCACATCACCGAAACAAATTTATCAATCTAACAACAATAAATTCAAGCAGATTTTGAACCCAGCGCCTACTGTTTTACAAGACTAACACTGCTGTACTGTGCCACAGGGACAGTCTGGGGAAATTTGCCATTATAATCTCATCAGCGACAAAGCGGAAAGCTGCGCAGAATAATTTTGCTGTAAAAATGTATTAGAAGAACCCAGTCATTCATTAATTGCGCTTCTTCATGCAAAACAGGGACCCCCACAGATCGTGGGGCCCTACGCACAGAGTGCCTTCTGCACTTAGGGCACTCGTAGTCTTTGCCATTAAGTTCAATGTGCTGGTACTTATTACACACCGGCTGTTGGATTGTAACGTGCATCTTAGTTGTAGCATGTCTATGGCAAATCCAATATAAATTAGCATTGAGCTAGCACATTTTGGAGCCTTACTGTACTTTTGAGTGCCTTCTTCTTGCATTGTTGGAATGGAGAATTGTGACATTATCTAGAGTCCTTGACTGCTTGTTTCCTAACCAAATATTTAAGCCGGTGACGAGTGTGCAACCGCACGTGGCATCGCGTGAAATATAGAAATATGACACTGTTTAATTTTATGTGAATTGGTACCCAGTAGTACCAAAAAACTTTAGTCGGTACCTATAAAAGTACCAAATTTGATTTAAAAAAATAATAATTTTATCAGTTGGTTGGTTGGATGAAGTTAATTTTGAACATGTAAGCAATTTCAAAATGATACTATACAATTTTTTTTTATTTCTATTTAAAATATGTCCCAAAAAAAGTATGAAGAAGCAAAGCTTACTTAATCATATCCCCTTTCTACTTGTGGGTCACATTTCCAGAAAGCAAAGGACCATGTAGCCCGACTTCTCCCTTCACTATTTGTCCTTTTTTTGTATTGAATTTTATTTAGTATATTCCGTAGAACCAGCGTCCTCTATAGTGATTTTGGTCGATTTTTTGTTTTGCGTTACAGTGTTCTGCAGTTCAAGGAGCTGCTGCTAAAATGTGAGTATCTAACAAGTTTTTTGAACTGAACTTGGAGGCCACCAGTTGAATACCCAAAATAATGAAAAGAGAGGACCTATAATGATACCATGAGGAGCATTACTAGGATAGCTGCATCAGAACTAATCAAACTATAGTAAAACCTTTGTTACAGAAATCACGTTACAAAAAAGATTTGTAGCTGCCAAAAGGAGACTACTTGAGGAACGCCTCAGTTATGCAAATCACAAGTTTGGACCCCGGTGTTCTGTCTGTCAGTAAGGTTTAAATGTAAATGCAAGACTCTACCAAAGCGTTTGCTCTTGTCCAAGTTCCTCTACACAACAGGTGCATGTGAATGTTTTTAGGAATTTACTGCGAAAACAATTGTCTTCCAAGTTTTAACCTGAACTCAGGGTCAGTGTGGTGTCATTTGGCCCCCAAGCCGTCAGTTGACTAACCCTGCACTACATTGTCATAATGTACACACTCGAGAACTGATTACAGTGTAGACAGTATACTTAATCAAATTGTAAGTAAAGAAGTGCTTAAATTGAATAGGCCTAATTGACACAGAGTCAAGCAGGAGGGTCCTGAAGGAATTTACCATGCAGGAGTCGACGGTCCCGGCCTCGTAACCGGCACAAAGCATCCTGGGAGTTATGGTCTTCATGTCAAAGTAGGACTGGCACTGTGAGACGGCGATGATGCGAACTTGTCCCTCCTGTAGTTTGAAAGGCACTGTGGAGGAAGTCGCGTGTCTCACACAAAAGAAAGGAAATGGACAGCAAACAGGAAGTGGGAGGGGACTTACTCTTGTTGCCCATATGACCCCAGCCTGTGATGTAACAGTAGGAATCCGTAGCAGGAACCTGGCCAGGACGAGGCAGACACACCGGTCGCACCCACGCCGTCTCCTCCACCTGTCGACAGCGGCAAACATTCCGTGATGACAGAACGCTGGCAGCCACTCAAAAATGGACAACGGCTCACATCTGCGTCCAACTCCACCACGCTGATGTCGTAGTCCACCACGGCGCGGTTGTAGCGCGGGTGAACTGTGATGGCGCGCACGCCGCGGCTCTGGCTGTGCACGCCCGGATGGTCCAAGTTGTTAATACCCAGGACCACATTCCACAGATGGGCCTTTTCCCTACTACACTTGCGCGCACGCACACACACACACACACACACACACACACACACACACACACACACAGACAGACAGACAGACAGACAGACAGACAGACAGACAGACAGACAGACAGACAGACAGACAGACAGACAGACAGACAGACACAGACACAGACACAGACACACACACACACACACACACACACACACACACACACACACACAGTAATGACACATTGACGCTTCGTACTAGGCGCACCTATGCATCTCACCCCTCAAAGCAGTGCGCCACCGTCAAGGCCCACTTCCCGCCGATGAGGACACAGCCGCACACGTGACCGCTCTGGCCGCTCTGCAGCGAGCACTGCCAAGGCCACGCCCCCTGCCGGGCCACGCGCCCTCCCAGGATCCTCTTCTGCCTGCGAGGAAGCATGGCCGGGCGCAGGCCACAGTCTGGCGGGGAAACAAGAAACCGGAAGTAGAGTAGGTCGACGGTCCTCGCCAGACGAATTCTGCCGTGTTACCGTCTCTGACGCAGACCAGCGAGACTCTCCTTCCGGAATGACACGAGTGACTACAGGACACAAACATGGAGGATAGTCACGGTCAGCATTGAGGGTTTATTTTCAGGAATTAGCTGCCCTGCGAGTCCCTTCCCCAATGCAGCGTCTAATCACTCACACACGCTCACACACCTTCTCTTCTCTAGTCGCGCCTGCAGAGCCAAGCCTTTCTTCTCCTTCCACTCGGGATGAACGTGTAACCAACGGCGACGACCCAGAGGACCCACCTGTTCGGGTAGCAGGGAAATGGAGGCAGGAACCCTGCAGGTAGACAAAGTTTGTGATGGGCTACACGTCACCTGTGTGTGTGTGTGTTTTTGTGTGCTACTGACCTTACCCTTGTCCCAGCTGGTCACAGGTCAGTTTGCTGAGCTGCGGATCCCACTCGTCGGCACACACGTGATAGTGGGCCGCTGTCCTCAGCACAGTCACAACAGAACCTGACGACTCGCTCAGAGATACTAAGCGCGACACAAACAACACTCAATCACAATCCCATTGACCTGTCTGTGTGTGTGTGTGTCTGTGTCTGTTACCACAGTTCCACTCATCCGAGGCGTCGGTGCAGTGCTTCTTCCCATCGCACCACAATGTTCTGTGCACGCACTCGTGATTGTTGCACGCCAACTCGTTATCGCTGCACGCCGCTGGCGGGGAAGAAACACGTGACGCGATGTCGCGCGGCATCACAAGGACAAGCCAAGCGAGTGAGACTCACAGCAGTTAGCCTCGTCCGCCATCAGGGGGCAGTCTGGGAAGCCGTCGCAAATCATGCTGGTCTTAATGCAGGTGGCGCTGCCGGGACACTCCCACAGTGCGCGCTCCGAGCAGCCTGCCCGCACGTGTCACTTTGTCAGGAACACATTAGAAGAGTTTTATTTTGAAAAAGGGCGTCTCACCGCAATGGTCTTCGTCACTGTGGTCGTCGCAGTCAGGAAGGCCGTCGCAGCGTTTGTTGGCTAGGACACAACGACCGGAGCGACACTTGAAATGACTGGGGGAGCACTCTGTTGAGGGACAAGAAGTGAGGGGATCAGACGGACTACAAAAGAAGGCGCACGTGCCGATACGCACCGTCCACGCCGGCCTCGGGCAGCAGACACGCTAAGTCTCCGCCTTCTTCGGGAAACTGAGCGCAGTCTGAGTCGTCGGGCCACTGCAGTCCGACGATGCCGAGAACCGACTCGCATTTCTCCTTCGACTTGCGACACAGAGACCTGCCAGGTGGGGCCAGGGGTGAGGGGGGACAATGAGTGGTCACACAGCTTTATGCACGTGCACTGACCTGCAGGGGGGGACCCTCTGCCGGCTGAGCGGGTTGCATTTGGGCACCAGCAACGTGCACGCATAGAACATGAGATACTGGTAGCAGCCCGTCTGGACCAAGGCGGGGAACAGCGAAGACTCCCAGGACACAGCACTCTCTCTCTGGGACACGTGACCCAGGAAGTTTGGGAAGCGGGTCAGGTTGTAGGGCAGGTTCATGCACAGCTCCAAGCTGATTGGCTCACAGCCAGCTGACGAGAAGAGGAGGAGGAGGAGTCAAGAAGGACAAACACCCTGTGTGGGCAGATGGTGAAAGACTTACTGCAGTTGTCCTCACAGGAAGTGGACGATGTCTGACCTGCAACACATGTCAAGAAGTGAGACAGACGTGTTGACGGAGGAAGACAATTTGATGTCTCACTCTGGTCTCGGCTACAGTGCTCTTCATCGCTTCCGTCTTTGCAGTCATCCTCACCATCGCAGCGGAAGGCAGAAGGAACGCACTGACTATTCCTGCACTCCCAAAGACCTTGACTGCGACACGCTGCACACACACGCAGGCACACTTGAGCACCGTCTGAAACACTACATGGTTGGACGGTCGTCATAGCAACTCACAGCAGTTGAGTTCATCGCTCTTGTCGACACAATCGTGGTCGCCGTCGCACAGCCAATCGTTGGACACACAGCGGCCATCGCCACAGCGATGTTCCCGTGACGCGTCGCACACTGACGAGCACGAGCGGGGTGAAACACGAGAGGGAAACGTGTGAGACGAGCGTGTGCGCTCTCACCACAGTTGAGTTCGTCGCTGAGGTCGCCGCAATCGTCATAGCCGTCACACAACAGAAGAGGCGGCAGGCAGCGGCCTGTCAGGCACTGAAACTCTGCATCTGAACAGACTGAAAACATGTCCCGTCAACACATCGCCATGAGGACTGAATCCTCCCTCTGTGTGTGTGTGTCTTACCGCAGTGTGTCTCGTCGCTCCAGTCGTCACAGTCATTGTAGCCGTTACACACCAGTTTCTGTGGCACACAAACGCCCGTCGCGCACAGGAAGTCGTCCTCCCCGCCGCATGCAGCTGTCCAATCAGAGACCCCCACATCATGTCACCAAACCACAAAATATCAGCATGCCTGCCGCTCACCGGGTTTGCCGGCAGCCTGTCTAGGTGTGTAGCAGGTGGGGGGCGCAGGGCTTGCTGTGGTCAGAGCCCCGTTGCTGAACTGCGAGCAGCGCAGGAAGTCGGGCCAGGAGGCGTTGAACATTTGGAGGACAGGCTCGCAGCTTTCTCTGGCCGCCTCGCAGAACGAGGCGCATGGCAGCACAACTCCCCTGCGTCATGTGTCCAGTCAAACGTGAACAACGAGGGACGCGTCGTTCGCATGCTTCGCGCTCACCTGTGATGTGTGCTGTCGTTATGGAAACACTGAGGCAGGGCCAGCGAGCAGCCAAACAACATGATGTGTTTATAGCAAGACAGTCTGCTCAGGTAGCTGAAGAACCTGCAACATGTCCGCGTCGTCACTTCCTGTGCGCTCTTCCAGGACAAAACACGCCTTACCTTAGCAACATGTCTACCTCCGAGCTCTTTACCACGGCAGCAGCGGAGGACAGCCATGTTTGATTGTAGGGCAACATGTGACACTGAGGCTCCACCACCAGTTGACAACCACCTGGACATGTGACACAAGTTCCTAGCCAGCGCCCCCTACAGTGCTGGCATGTTGACAGGGCTCACCTGTGTCTGGTGTCGACGTCAGCCAGCTGTGGCTCAGCATGGTGACAGAGCTCAACCAATCAGGGGCCACGGTGGTCGACTGAGTGGGAGGGGCATCGGATGAGGGCACTGTGGCGACGCCGGCGGTCACGGGCGTGATGTCAGTGAGGTGGTGGGGGGAGCCCGTTGAATTGCCAAGTTGAGAGAGGAAAGGGCTTGTGCTGTTGCCATGGTAACATGGGTCCCTGTCAGCGACGAGCTCAGGGGATGGGAGGCGGCTAGAATCTGAGACACGACTGCCAATCACACCTGAGAAAAGACGACAAAACTCAAGCCCGCTGCGGACCTGTGTGTGTTTGTGTGTGCTTTACTTTAAAAACACTCGGCTGTAAATAGCTTGAAGTACGTGCACATGTTGACAGCACCGAGGGACTGTGCACTTCTATGAATAGAGTCAAGAGGATCTGGTTACCACAGCGACACCCCTTTTCGCCCACCAAACACACACACACACACACACACACACACACACACACGCGCACACACGCACACACGCACACGCACGCACTGTAGAGTCTTCTGCTTCCATTACACCCCCCAATATGTGAGTTAAAACAAAATAAGTTTTAAGAGCTACCTAAATATATTTGACATTCCTTAATTCTCATCCTGATTGGTCAACATCTCCTCCATGCCATGACGACCAGACCTTACACACGCATGCATGCATGCGCGCGCACACAAGCGAAGACACACGCACAGTGTCTGTAAGGTCATGTAACGGTCATTGAAAGGTCAAAGGGGCGTGACGTACCGGTGAGGGCGAGCACGAGCATCACGCCGCCCAGTAGGCTGAGGACGGGAAGTAGAACGTAGACGAAAGGTCTCAGAGGACCGGAGGACGGTGTCTTGTGAGGACACGCCTCCTCGCCCATCCCGCTCTCAGACGCCTGCGGGACACATGTGCAATTAATAAAGACTGCGTGAAGCCCCGCCCCCTTCAAACATTGGCTTACTGTACTAGTTATGAACTTCCAGACTTTTAACTCAGTTGTGTGTGGCTTTACAACGTAAGCATGCAGTGACGTCGATAAGATCCTAAAGATGACGTGTGAATATTGGCAGCAAGATGACAATCGTCTTCTTGTGAGAGCCACGTGGCCCACGAGCGTGAATACTTACCGTGTTAGTTCCTGCGATGAAGGTGACACACGGGCACGACCACTGTGACCACATGACCCGCCGCTGAGCGTGTGACCATCCTTCTGTCTGCCCACCTTCGCACACCAACGAAAACGGCACTGCAAGCCCCACCCCCTCTCTGTCTCTCTCTCTTAGCCACTCAGTCATGTGACCTGCTAAGACCATCATGCCAGTAGTGTAAGTGTGTTTCAATGAGCATGGACACGGCCAGGAATTGTAGGGGCCATGTATAAAGAAAAACATATATATTTTTTTACACATATAGTGGGGCAAAAAAGTATTTAGTCAGCCACCGATTGTGCAAGTTCTCCCACTTAAAATGATGACAGAGGTCTGTAATTTTCATCATAGGTACACTTCAACTGTGAGAGACAGAAAGTGAAAAAAATCCAGGAATTCACATTGTAGGAATTTTAAATAATTTATTTGTAAATTATGGTGGAAAATAAGTATTTGGTCAACCATTCAAAGCTCTCACTGATGGAAGGTGGTTTTGGCTCAAAATCTCACGATACATGGCCCCATTCATTCTTTCCTTTACACAGATCTATCGTCCTGTCCCCTTAGCAGAAAAACAGCCCCAAAGCATGATGTTTCCACCCCCATGCTTCACAGTAGGTGGGGTGTTCTTGGGATGCAACTAAGTATTCTTCTTCCTCCAAACACGACGAGTTGAGTTTATACCAAAAAGTTCTATTTTGGTTTCATCTGACCACATGACATTCTCCCAATCCTCTGCTGTATCATCCATGTAGTTTGGTATACATATATATGTATACATATATATGTATATATATATACATGTGTGTATATATATATATATACATGTGTGTATATATATATATATATATATTTATATATACACACACAGTGGGGCAAAAAAATATTTAGTCAGCCACTGTTCGTGCAAGTTCTCCCACTTAAAATGATGACAGAGGTCTGTAATTTTCATCATAGGTACACTTCAACTGTGAGAGACAGTTAGTTATACATATGTGTGTATATATAAAATCACATTGGGGCCCCACAGAGCAGCTGTTGACACCACAATTTAATTTTCATTGGTCCCTTTCAGTTAGGGGGCCCTTCAAATTCTCCTAACTTTCCCCGTATATGGCACGCTATGAGTGTGTGTGTGAATAAACAACAGGAAATAGTTTTCACACTCAACTTTATTGAAAAGGATCATTTGACATCCAGCACTAGCTGTTCAATAGGATATAAGCAGCGACTGAAAGCAGCACTCCACCCAGTGGCACAAGGACAAAGGCCAAGCCCCTCCAACACCTTGCACTCCCACTTTGGTTCTCAGTGTCCTCTTGCCTGCCTCGCTTCTTGCTCCTGCGACCTCCTCGTTGCTGACGTTTGGTGAACGCCTCCAGCTCATCCTATTGATACACTAGTAGTTAGCTTAGCTTAGCTTAACTAGACATGGTCGTGTGACATGTAGTAGTTTCATCCTGATCCTCACCTGACGTTTCTTTTGCTCCTCTTCCTCTGCTGCTTTTTGCTCCACCTCCTTCAACTGAACACGCACGGACAAACATCAATGACAACTACCTCGGACATTGTCATTTCATCACCATGTGTGCTTATGTTCACCTGGCTAACTTTCTTTTGCTGTTGTTTGCAGGTGTCATCACACTCAACGACATACTCTGACGACAGCGCACAAAGTATCTCCTGTACATGCACGCATGCACAGACACACATTCCACACAATGCTGGTAAGACATACAAATAACGCACACTTTAAAAAGACACAAGGATGTTTTTTCTACCTTCTTCACCCTCTTGCAAGGACATCGCAGCTTTACCTTCTGATGACATTTGACCTCACACGCACCTGGATGACACACCTGCTTGCAGCGATGGTTGCAGCTGAGCTACACTCTCACACACACACACACACACACACACACACACACACACACACACACACACACACCTTTATTGGAGGACATGTACATGCACAGTTTAAGAGTGTGTGTGTGTGTGTGTGTGTGTAATTGCAATATCAGCTGTCAAAAATGTGGTTTTGATATTTGTAGGAAGTGTGCGGTGACAAGTTGATGCTTCATGTCCAAACATGGACACAGAGACAGGCATGTTATGAAGTGATGGTGCGTACCTCTTTGGGACACTGGTTACCACACGAACCCATCGCCAATCTCATGTCACCATCAGCTGACGTCATTTTTCTGCATGCACACAAACACACAAAGATGATGACAAATAGACAATAACAAAATAGGAGATTGTGTATACTTACGTGCACTCCACATAAAGCACGCTCATCTTACAGTAGCAGCGCTGGCGTATCATCTGGCTGCAGGGGGGACAGCTCCCAGGGTGACAGGGGAGTGGGCAGGTGTGAGGACAAAGAGGTGGGCGGGATTTAGAGCAGCTCTCCTCACACTCCCCACACTAAAGAACAGATAAAAAGAGAGGACTGCAGATTACAACATACCCGGCTAACTTTAGCGACTGTGGTCAGCAACTATGCTAGGCTGGCTGTACTGATTGTCACCTTGTCGTTGTTGGTAACCAGGTGACATTCTCTGCTGCAGGTGTGATTTCCACAGGTCAGAGGTTGTCCACAGGGTCTCTTGCAAGAGAAACGTCCACGATGATGACACGGCAGCGGGCTGACCTGAAGAAGACAAAATGTAAAGGTGCTTAACAAGTGGCTAAAGTAAATAAGCGGTTAGAATGAGGGTAACAGGGTAGGACACATAATGAGGAAGAAACCTCACCTCATGTTCTCCAAAACAGGACCTGGAAGAGAAAGATTCAATAAAAATTGTACACATGCTCATAGATACATAGTGTTGGACTTACACTGGAATCGGGACTTGACAAGGGGGGCATGGCAGGGCCTTGGTCACAAATGCTGGTTCTGATGGCTGCTGCCATGGTCCAGTCAACTGCACCTGAGGGACACGAGGGAAAAAAGGATTTGGTGATTTCTGCTTGGTCTATTTGGAAGCAGGGCGAGAGCTATATACCTGCTGCGACTTAACCAGAACCCGGTCGTGACACGGCTGCGGGCAAGTGTGCGAACAGCCAACCAGAGGCAGGAGGCAGGGCTGTGTACATGGTGGGCAGAGCCCCGGGTGGCAGCGGTGGCGTTCTCTGGACGTGTGGTGGCAGGAGGGAGGACACCTAAGGTGGTCATCGCACCTCACGTAAGCAGCCCGTATGCCAACACACATACGTGATGGACTCACAGGAGGTGCACTTACCTGCAGAGCTCTTTGCAGCGGGGAGGCTTGGTACTCCGTTCTCGTCCACACGGGACCGTCAAGGAGGTAGCGCCGCATGCGCACTTAACGTCCACCGTCACTGGACATGGATAACAACTTCCTGACAGAGTGCAAAGCCAAGAGTTAGTGAGTATCACACCATACATACATGCACACACACACACACCTACCTTGGTGGCAGACAGATGGACATTTGTGGTTGCGACATCCCAGAGTTCGACCACAGTTCTGGTCACAAGGGGCGCAGTTGCCAGGGCAACACTGCAGACACATAGGTACACATTAATAAAAGGTAATGATGAAAATGACGATGATGGGGACTCACCTTCCTCCTACACTGATGTTTCTGGCAGCTTCTACTCTTTGAACATTTGGACTCACACACATACTCTTTGTGACACGCCAGCAACTTCCTGTATTTCCCACACCTGCACTCCTTCTCCACCTCCTGACACACACGCACACGCACACACACACACACACACACACAAAGCAAGTAAATACCAACACAATGTGAATATGCATGTGTGTAAATATGGAACCTGTCTGCAGGTGTCACAATTCCCACGGTGACACCTCATGGTGCAGGTGTGTTTTCCACATGTTAGAAGGCGGTCACACGTATCCCCACACAGTGAGACTTCCTCTGTGCACGGCAGGGACCACTCTGTGTGCACACACACACAAATGTACTGATGAAAATGGGTCAAGACTTAGTCTGGAGCTGTGTGTCTCTCTTACTGGTCTTGCCACATGGACATGATCTGCTAAGCGAGCGAGGACAAGGAGGGCAAAGTCCGTCATGACACACCAGCTCACAGGTGTGATTTCCACAGGAGAGAAGGACACCGCACACCTGAAAACGGACATTGTCAAGCATCTTGAAAGACCAGGCAGTTCCTAATAAAGTGGCGTACATTCTGACAGTTCCACTTAGGACTAGCGCAAGGTCTTTGGGATTCCTGTAGTCCACACACACACTTCTGAAGGCTGACTCTGGGGCAGTGGGGGCACTCTGACATACACACACACACACAAATATGCATGTGTAAGTCGACATCACATATGACTCATTGCGGGTTTTTCACTTGTGTTTACCTGAGTGACACGGCTGTGAGCAAGTGTGTTGTTGGCATAGTAACCGCCGTCCGCATGGCTTCTGGCACGACCAGGCCTGAAAACACATTCACGCACACACACACTTTATCCATGGAGTTTTGTGATTGGATGAGAAAGAGTCAAAATTAGTCATTCAGCATACTTTGCTGCTACAGCGACGCGGGAGGGGCTTAGCTTTTCCGCACAAACAGGAAACAGACACCATCTTTGGACAAGGGGGGCAAGGACCTGAGGGCACACACATGCATTGTGAATGTGTGTTTGTGTGTGTGTGTGTGTGTGTTTGTTTGTTTGAGGTTACCAGGGTGACAGAGTAGAAGACACGCGTGTCCACAAGAAGGTTTCAGCTCCTTCTGACATACAGAGCCACACGAGTGAGGAACTAGCCACGGATCAGGTGGAGGGTCCTGAAGCTTCCCGCAGTAACACGTGTACCTGAGCACAACACATATACAATCATGTGTGTCGCACGCCTGCAGTATTCAATGCATCTTCTTACTTGGTGGGCGTGGCACTGTGGGGATACTCTGCTCGACACTTAGGACTGAGAAGGGAAAATGACAACAGTAAAAAAGGAACTCTGAGGAAGGTAAGTGATGTGGTGTGGTCACATGACTTGCCAGGGCCATGGGTGCTGCTTTTGTCCAAAGTCTTCATCCGTGACGGAGCTAACGAGGAAAGCAGAGTCTCTGGCCCATTTTTGGATACATGGAAGATGGAAGAGGGAGAAGCAGCTGGAGCAGCTCCACACCTGGAGGGAGGGGATATTATCCATCATGGGGGGGTGCGGTCCCAATTCAACCTCTGGTCACCAAGATGATGTACAGGGTGTGTATAAGATCTCTTTATCCATTTTAAAAATATTATAAAAAAGGTAAATATGTGCGAATAATTGTAAAATTAGAATTACATATTGAATTGTTTTACTTCGTTTAACACACCTCTATGAGGGTACAATTAATTGGTACTCGATTTCTTGCTATGTTCACTTGAGCATAACCTCATCAATGGTTGAAATAGCATCAATAATATTTTGCTTTAGGTCAGTAATGTCCCTTATCTTTGTCCGGTACACGATATCCTAAAAATTTTGTAACTAATAGGGATAAGCGATACGTCCTAAAATCTATATAGTAATATAAATATTGCTCATCTGCGGTAACGATAAATATCACCATATATTGTTTGGTACGTAAATGATAATAGAACAATTTTAAAACGGTTTACAAGGTCTCCTAATTTGTCAAAACTATTCATTATTAACCTGCACTAATTTACTGTCAATAGCTGATTACTTTCTGTTGTAACAGAGTTTTATCTACACTTCTGTTAAAATTAAATCAACACTTATTTTACTGTTTATTTGAATAATTGACATTAGCTCTGAGCAATACTACATATTTGGTTATTGATCAAATACCAAGTAATTACAGGAGCAATGTTGACTATATCAAAAGTGACACTTAAAAGAGGAACAGCACTTTTTTGGACTTTTGCCTATCATTCAGAATTTTTATGAGGACGGATGTATTTTATTTTAATGCATTCTAACTCGTAAATAAAAGTCCGCTTCTAATGGAGCCAACGGGAGGTCTTCCATTCCGCCCATAAAACCCAATAAATAACCGTACGAATGACAGCAGACTTTGTACAGGCAGTGATGTTTTGTTATGTTTGTTGGCTCTGATGAAGTCTGCTGTGAGTAGTAATCAGTTATGTTGTTGAAAAAAAAAATAACGCGGGGCGCGCATGCAAAAATCGAGGAAAATATGTAAATATTAAATGTTATTATATATGTGCGTGCTACCACATTACATATATACTTATAGCAAGTATATGACACTTTAATAGAAGTGGTTGGATGTTTTTTAAAGGATTTATAGGCGGACTAGAGCGACTCCTAATGACTCCATTGTAAGCGGACTTTTGATCGCATTTATTCACAATTTAAAATGCTAAAAAGAAAAACAAGTGTTTTTGTCTTCTTGAATGATAGGCTAAATTAAAAAAAACAGTACAGTTCCCCTTTTAAATTTTCAAGATCACTGAATAGTTACACACAAAAACACAGGATGGCGGTGTCACAGCATCAATTAAATATTTCAATTATTATTGATTGAAATTTTTTATTTTTTGCCTTTAAAGCCCTCCAGTGTCCATGGACCTTTTCCTGAGTTTATATACAGTAACAAAATATTTTTTGTTAATAATTAATAATGATCTAATCACTGTACTGTAATATTAACCACAAACTGATACTATACCTGGTATTTTTACTGGTGATTGATCCACCCGCGTCTATTTAAATTCAAAAGCTCTAACTTAGCAGCCAGCGGTTAACATATCCTCCTTTCAATCACTGGTCGGTGGTGCAAAATATTTTCTGACATTTCCATAATTGAAGGGTATAAAATCTGATGCTGACTCAAATAAACTCAGCTCTGTCGTTCACGCTTACAACAAAAAACAAGTCATGGTAAAAAGAAGGTAACAACACACAGCCTGGTCAGGAGGTAACTCTGTGCCTTTACCTAATTATGGAAACAAATCAATCTATCCATGAAGTTACAGTTTGTATCTATCCGTTCATTGAGCTATGCATTTATACCAGTGGTTCTCAAACTGTGGTACGTGTACCACTAGGCAGAGTCGTGCATAAGAGAGTATGGCCAACTTGGTTTAAGGCGAGCCCCTCGATAATTGGTCAAAAAGCATTTACGTGACTACAGGGCGCCATGACTGCTACTAATTTTGAGCTAATGCTATGTGTTCGCAATGCTTCCTTGTTACTATTTTCGATGTATAAAAATGCCCTGTAGTGCAGCATGTTTTATTGTACATTAATGAGCTGGAATATGTTTTTATAACTATATAGAGACATATTATTTTGGTTTATTTAGTGTGTAAATGTGAGAGTGAGTGTATTGGCCCTGCAATGAGGTGGCGACTTGTCCAGGGTGTACCCCGCCTTCCGCCCTAGTGCAGCCTGGATAGGCTGCATAACCCCCCGCCACGTCGAGAGGGATAAGCAGTAGAAAATGGATGGATAGATACACTTAGTTAGAAAACCTAATGTCAAAATAAGGGCAATTGCACGCATAAGGCGGGGACTGCCACACATGCCATTCATAGCAGTTATGGCGCCTGTTGTTTAGAGGGCTATACTCTATACACAACTCTGCCGCTCGTGGTATGCGGGCTTCATCTAGTGGTACACCAAAGAATGACCTGATTAATGTACAGTGTTTTATTCCTATATTCAAAACACAGTGTTACATCACCCAGAAATATTGGATATACTTGTTACATGAAACCGCTGCCTTATTTTTGATGAATACTTAGGCCTACTATATTACTGTACTTTATTGTTGTTTAGTATAGTGATACTTAGAAAGCCACTTTTTTCCTGAGGTGGTACTTGGTAAAAACGTTTCAGAACCACGGATGTATACATCTATTCATCCTCACCGCCTGGGTCCTCTTGACAGAGGCGATGCAGATGAGGCAGGTAAGCGCTCCTGACTGAAAGAGCTCGCTGACATACTGGCCAGTTCTGAGAAGACCTGTGGCATCTCCACCTGGACACACAGACACACAGATAGTCACAACATTGCCCAAATCATGTGATCAAAACCTGAACCTGTTCACCTGTCTGGTCGGTGTAAGTGGTGAAGGTAGACTCCAGTATCTGTCCTCTCTTCGCATCCTTGTGGTCGGCTTCTGCATCTTCATCATCATCGTCGTCGGACGACGAGGAGCTCAACCGGCTATTCATCAGTCGCTGCGCCGCCGCCTGGTCAGACTTTCGGATCTCCTCAAACTTAGTGTGGACGGCAACACCTTTCCACCGCGAGACAGGAAGTAGGTAAGCGCAGAACTGAACTGGTCTGGATGTATTTCCTTTAGGGTGTCGTCATCGTGCCAACCTTCTGATGGGACTGCCATTTTTGTGCTTGATCCTCCTCTTTCTACACCACTGCCTGGCCTCCCTGCTGCCATGCGTTGGGGTCGTGACCTTTCCACTTGACTATGGTTACGACCTCGCCCCCTGCCCTGAGGTAGCCAGGCAGGCTCCATGGCACCCACTTTAATAAGTGAGCCAAACTTGTCTTAAAACAAAAAACACATGTTATTTCTTGGCCGATTGCAAAAGTGTTTTTTTTTAATGTCAATTACTCTCTTCCATGTCGTATTTAATTGATCTTTACTTGTGTTAATACGTGTTTACGTCAAATATACTATTCACGCAGTCAGCTCAGATGAGTTATCTTTAATATTTAAACTGATCTGCTGCAAAATTAGCACACTGACAATAAATACGAGATGAGTGAACAAAAATACCAGACGACATGAAAGCTAGCACTTCCACCAAGCCGGTTAGCTGAAAAATACTAATATATTGCCATAACAAATGCACACAACGCAACATTGAGGTTATACTTAAGTAAAATTATATTTGATAAAAGTGATCATGTGAAGGAAAAGTCAAACGTTAATAAATAAAAAGCTTTTTCGGAGCAGTTAAACGGACCTTCTTAAAGTAGCAGCAAGCCGATGCGCAGGCACCACGCGCAGCAGTATATGATGCAAGCTGGTACTTGTAGTCCTGAGAGTCACTAACAGCGTACAACTGCAGCATTAAGACTACATTTCCCATCACTCGTTGGGACACACCAGTAACGCGACGTGTCAACACGCAGCATTAAAAGTAGGCAGGGGTCATCAACATTTGCCCTCCATCCATTTTTTTACCGATTGTCCCTTTTGGGCCAATCGGTACATTTAAATGATATTGTATCCAAATTATTAATATTCGATGTAATAAATGAGCAACTTGCTTAAATGTACATATTTTAAACCAAAAATATAACAAGAACACCACAGACTAGTTTATGTTACCATTATTGGTAAACAGAACATATGTTATAAAATATCTATACTTTTTACAATTTTTAATTATATTGAAAATAATTTGAATCTGAAGAATTTGCCTGGCATCCATTTTTTTTTCATGAAAAAGGGAGGTTTTTGGGGTTGGTGCACTAATTGTAAGTGTATCTTGTGTTTTTTATGTTGATTTAATAAATAGATGATTGAAAAATGAAAAAATATTTATAAAAATTATTCTGCGGCCCGATATCAATCGCCCACTGGTTTACACCATTACTATTGCGGTTGTTGTTATGTACTATTATTGCTTTTTTATTGTTGGTCTCATAGGAGGGGCCATAGAGGTCGGGTGCATTGTGAGCTGGGCGGCAGCCAAAGGCAGGGCACATGGCGGTCCGATCCTCGGCTACAGAAGCTAGCTCTTGGGACGTGGAACGTCACCTCACTGGGGGGGAAGGAGCCTGAGCTAGTCCACGAGGTAGAAAAGTTCCGGCTGGATATAGTCGGACTCACCTCGACGCACAGCAAGGGCTCTGGAACCAGTTCTCTCGAGAAGGACTGGACCCTCTTCCACTCTGGCGTTGCCAGCAGTGAGAGGCGACGGGCTGGGGTGGCAATTCTTGTTGCCCCTCCGCTCAAAGCCTGCACGTTTGAGTTCAACCCAGTGGATGAGAGGGTAGCTTCCCTTCGCCTTCGGGTGGGGGGACGGGTCCTGACTGTTGTTTGTGCTTACGCACCAAACAGCAGTTCAGAATACCCACCCTTTTTGGGTACACTCGAGGGAGTACTGGAGAGTGCTCCCCCGGGTGATTCCCTTGTCCTACTGGGGGACTTCAACGCTCATGTTGGCAACGACAGTGAAACCTGGAGAGGCGTAATTGGGAAGAATGGTCGCCCGGATCTAAACCCGAGTGGTGTTTTGTTATTGGACTTTTGTGCTAGTCACGGATTGTCCATAACAAACACCATGTTCAAACATAAGGGTGTCCATATGTGCACTTGGGACCAGGACACCCTAGGCCGCAGTTCCATGATCTATTTTGTAGTTGTGTCATCGGATTTGCGGCCTCATGTTCTGGACACTCGGGTGAAGAGAGGGGCGGAGCTTTCTACCGATCACCACCTGGTGGTGAGTTGGCTGCGATGGTGGGGGAGGATGCCTGACAGACCTGGCAGGCCCAAGCGCATTGTGAGGGTCTGCTGGGAACGTCTGGCAGAGTCTCCTGTCAGAGAGAGTTTCAATTCACACCTCCGGGAGAACTTTGAACATGTCACGAGGGAGGTGCGGGACATTGAGTCCGAGTGGACCATGTTCCGAACCTCTATTGTCGAGGCGGCTGATTGGAGCTGTGGCCGCAAGGTTGTTGGTGCCTGTCGTGGCGGTAATCCCAGAACCCGTTGGTGGACACCAGCGGTGAGGGATGCCGTCAAGCTGAAGAAAGAGTCCTATCGGGTTCTTTTGGCTCATAGGACTCCGGAGGCAGTGGACGGGTACCGACGGGCCAAGCGGTGTGCAGCTTTAGCGGTCGCGGAGGCAAAAACTCGGACATGGGAAGAGTTCGGGGAAGCCATGGAAAACGACTTCCGGACGGCTTCGAAGCGATTCTGGACCACCATACGCCGCCTCAGGAAGGGGAAGCAGTGCACTATCAACACCGTGTATGGTGCGGATGGTGTTCTGCTGACTTCGACTGCGGATGTTGTGGATCGGTGGAGGGAATACTTCGAAGACCTCCTCAATCCCACCAACACGTCTTCCTTTGAGGAAGCGGTGCCTGGGGATTCTGTGGTGGACTCTCCTATTTCTGGGGCTGAGGTCGCTGAGGTAGTTAAAAAGCTCCTCGGCGGAAAGGCCCCGGGGGTGGATGAGATCCGCCCGGAGTTCCTTAAGGCTCTGGATGCTGTGGGGCTGTCTTGGTTGACAAGACTCTGCAGCATCGCGTGGACATCGGTGGCGGTACCTCTGGATTGGCAGACCGGGGTGGTGGTCCCTCTCTTTAAGAAGGGGGACCGGAGGGTGTGTTCCAACTATTGTGGGATCACACTCCTCAGCCTTCCCGGTAAGGTTTATTCAGGTGTACTGGAGAGGAGGCTTCGCCGGATAGTCGAACCTCGGATTCAGGAGGAACAGTGTGGTTTTCGTCCTGGTCGTGGAACTGTGGACCAGCTCTATACTCTCGGCAGGGTTTTTGAGGGTTTGCCCAACCAGTCTACATGTGCTTTGTGGACTTGGAGAAGGCATTCGACCATGTCCCTCGGGACGTCCTGTGGGGAGTGCTCAGAGAGTATGGGGTACCGGACTGTCTTATTGTGGCAGTCCACTCCTTGTATGATCAGTGTCAGAGCTTGGTCCGCATTGCTGGCAGTAAGTCGGACACGTTTCCATTGAGGGTTGGACTCCGCCAAGGCTGTCCTTTCTCACCAATTCTGTTCATAACTTTTATGGACAGAATTTCTAGGCGCAGCCAAGGCCTTGAGGGGATCCGGTTTGGTGGCCACGGGATTAGGTCTCTGCTTTTTGCAGATGATGTGGTCCTGATGGCTTCATCTGGCCGGGATCTTCAGCTCTCACTGGATCGGGTCGCAGCCGAGTGTGAAGCGACCGGAATGAGAATCAGCACCTCCAAGTCCGAGTCCATGGTTCTCGCCCGGAAAAGGGTGGAGTGCCATCTCCGGGTTGGGGAGGAGACCCTGCCCCAAGTGGAGGAGTTCAAGTACCTAGGAGTCTTGTTCACGAGTGGGGGAAGAGTGGATCGTGAGATCGACAGGCGGATCGGTGCGTCGTCTTCAGTAAAGTGAACGTAGGATCGATCCGTTGTGGTGAAGAAGGAGCTGAGCCGGAAGGCAAAGCTCTCAATTTACCAGTCGATCTACGTTCCCATCCTCACCTATGGTCATGAGCTTTGGGTCATGACTGAAAGGATAAGATCACGGGTATAGGCGGCCGAAATGAGTTTCCTCCGCCGGGTGGCGGGGCTCTCCCTTAGAGATAGGGTGAGAAGCTCTGCCATCCAGGAGGAGCTCAACGTAAAGCCGCTGCTCCTCCACATCGAGAGGAGCCAGATGAGGTGGTTCGGGCATCTGGTCAGGATGCCACCCGAACGCCTCCCTACGGAGGTGTTTAGGGCACGTCCAGCTGGTAGGAGGCCACAGGAAAGACCCAGGACACGTTGGGAAGACTATGTCTCCCGGCTGGCCTGGGAACGCCTCGGGATCCCCCGGGAAGAGCTAGACGAAGTGGCTGGAGAGAGGGAAGTCTGGGCTTCCCTGCTTAGGCTGCTGCCCCCGCGACCCGACCTCGGATAAGCGGAAGATGATGGATGGATGGATATTGTTGGTCTTGTCTATTATATTGAATTTATTTTTTCCCCTTTTTGGTGTTTAAGTTATAATTTCCTCTTGCAATTGAGCTACTGTGTCAAACAATTTTCTTTGGTAATCTATAAAGTTGTCTAAATCTAAACCACATTGGAAAGTTAATGTCCTCCCCATAATGGTTGTAAACAGCCTTTTTTGTTTGCCAAATATTTTTAAAATCAAATTACCCACAGACTTACTGTAGAAAGCCACTTAGAAGTTGTGAGTCGTGCACGGGTCCGATTTTACAAATCCAGAACCGTCCCACACTTCAACACTCACTTTATGAGGGTTGTGTACACACAAAACAAGGCCTGAAAGTAGTGTGCAACACTTCTTACAATAATGTTGTGATTTATAAAAAAATATATATATTCATTTGTTGTCAGCATTTGCACACATGAGACTTCAATAAGTCACATGACTCACACATTATTTACTTTGTATTAATATTAACATAACATAATTGTGTCCCCATGCACATTCGCTTCCTATTAAAGGAAACCATGGAGAAATTGGGGCGGTTTCAGATGTTGACAATAAAAGTTACCAATTCACAATAGATTTATTGCCAATAAAATTCCGTCTTTTTCATCCCAATTCAGCCTGGATTGAAAGCCTGTGGGCCACCAGGGTTTAGAACCTTTATTTTGGATTTTTCGAATTAACAAATCATGGTTTTCCGTAGCACACAGAAGTGGGAAGCAATATGCTAGAAATGATACTATACCTAGGGACTATGTGCTAGGAATAGCACATAGTCCCTAGCCCTCCTTTGTAGATACATACTATAACAGACATCAACAACATGTTTGTTATTTGCTGGGCTGTGTCTCAGGAGTTGGGGTTGGCTCATGGTCTGGCTGGACAGGGTGGGGCGGCGGTAACTTCCTTTCCAGTTTGTTGATGCGATGTTTGAGCTTGCTGTGAGTAGCTTCGTGTTCGGCCAAAAGACGAGCGTAACGCGTCTGCAGTACGTCGAGGGTGCAAGTCATTCGGTCTACCTTCTCCTCCATCTCCTTAGGGTCAGGACCCTGTGCCGCAACCTGCGGGAGAAGAGAAGTCATGGGCTGGCAGCGTTGGTCTAGAGAGTTTTTGAGTAGAACTGGCAGTGATACCTCCAGATCCAGCAGGCCGTCCTTCATTAAGATCTGTCTCCCCTTCTCTTCCAGCAAGGCTTTGGCGTCAGGGTACTCAGTTAGTGCCTCCATCAGGTCATCTTTAGAAAGGCAGAAAAGGTCGGAGTAACCGATGCTCCGGATGTTTGCTGTCCGTCTGTTTCCTGCTTTACTGCCTGCCATTGAGGTAGAGCGCCAGTGAAGTAACACAGATGGCTTCTGACGCTACACGACACTAATTGATGCTACGTGACTTTAGACTATGTAACTTTACGCTACGTGACATTGCGCGATGTGACATTATGCTACGTGACTCTACATGGCGTGACTCTACGTAATGTGAGGCTACGTGATGTGATGCTACGTGACGAGCGCTACGTGACGCGACGCTACGGGAAGTGACACTTTATGACGTGATGCTATGTGACGTGGCACTACGTGACATGTTACATTACATGACGTTACACCACATGACGTGACGCTACATGATGTGACACTATGTGTCACAAAGCTACATTATGTTACACTTCATGACGTTATACTACATGACGTTACACTACATGACGTGACTCTACTTGGTGCTTCAAAACATGACGCTACATCACGTTACTCACTACATGACATTACGCTCCATGACGTTACACTACGCGACGCTACATGAAGTTACTATACGTGCCGTGATGCTACACGATATGACGCTGCATGATGTAACGCTACATGAAGTAACGCTCCATGAAGTAACGCTCCATGAAATAACGCTACTTGACGTAGCGCTACTTGACGTAACGCTACTTGCGGTAACGCTACTTGCGGTAACACTACTTACCGTAACGCTACTTGACGTAACACTACTTGACGCAACACTACTTGACGTTATACTACATAACGTTACACTGCTTGACGTTGCGTGACGTGACATGGTTACCTTTGATGGCCAGGATGCTGATTTCCCCAAAGTAGCTTCCATCACTCAGGACCACAAACTGTTTGATGCCGTCATCGGCCACCACGGCAAGCTTTCCCTCCTTGATGATGTACATCTCGCGACCGATGTCGCCCTTCTTGCAGATGTAGTCCCCGGGACTGTAGACCTGAGGCTGTAGCTTCAACACCAGCTCCACCAGAAGCCCCGCCTCGCAGTCGGCGAAGATACGCACCTGCATGCCAACACGAACGACAGACGTTGCTCCTGAAGTGCGGGAAAGTGTGTGTGACCTCTGACCTTCTTAAGTGTGTCCAAGTGTACGTTGATGGCGATCTCCGCTCTCAGTTTGTCTGGCAGGAACTTGAGCACCTCCCGTTCATCTACCGCTTTCTTGTTGGTCCACAGGAAGTCAAACCACTTGATGACGCGCTTCTCCAGGTCCTTTGTTACCTGGATAGCAGAAAGCGCTTCTGCCTCAAACATGACTTCTTGTTAACCTTTACACCACCCCGCTCACCTTGCGGAAGCTCATGTACTGCTTAATGGCGTCGATGCGGGCTTGGAAGTCGGCGCGGGCAGCGTTCATGTTGGTGATCATGGAGCCCACGTTGCCCACAATGGTGGCAAAGATCAGCACGCCTACCTGCGACAGGCGGGGGGAGGTAAAATCCGATGCTAACGCAATTGAGCTGGCAGCCAAGAACCCACCAAAAAGTCGGTGACCACAAAGAAGTACTCAGAGTTCTCGACAGGGGGTGGAGTTTCGCCGATTGTGGTTAGCGTCAGCGTGGACCAGTACATGCTGTAAGCGTACTTTCTTACCAGGCGTCCAAACTCTGGATCTGCGGGGTTAGGATAAACAAACCTGTCCGAACCAAAACCTGAAGGCACGCAGGAAAAAGGCGTTAGTGGACTCAGCTGAGGCCCAACTCTGATCTCAGAATGCTCACCAATGGCCTTGGAAAAGGAGTAGTAGAGGCAGGCATTCCAGTGGATGATGATGACGATGTACATGACCAGGTTGGAGATCCGCAGCGCATTGGGGTAGCTAGTTCTGGTCTCAGTCCTTTGGAAGAACTCCAGCATCCTGCCATGGAGACATGTCAAGACGATTGCTAGGCACTGCTGATGTCATCCAAGCACTGTGGTATCCACCTGTTGAACCTCAGCAGCTTGTTGAGGCGGATCTCAGGGTAGTTGAGGCCCAGAAGAACATACAGAACATCAGTAGGGATCATAGAGAGCAGGTCCAATTTGAACTGGAAGCTCTCGGAGTAGCGCTCACGCAGCTTCTGCTCATCCTTCACTAGAAGACCCTGCTCCAGGTAGCCTGCACGTACACGCGTGGTCACATGGGCGCCTCATTAAAGAACACCACCGCATGCATACCAACCCGTCCTAGTTCTGAAGACCATGTCGGCGAGGTACAGCAAATCGCAGCAAAAATCCAAAAGGAACCAGTACAGCACATAGTCCGTCTGCAGTTCCTCAAAGCAAGCCCTGGCACGCACACGTATGATGAGGACAGGTGTGCTGGGATGTGTGGACAAGGATGTTACCTGGCGATGATGATGGTCCAGTTGTACATAACAGGAACCGTGATGATGAACAGCCAGTGATAATACGTGTTTCCTGCCGGGTCCACGACAGTGATCTCTTGCACACTAATATACGTTAGTATTATAAACACACATGGTAAATCTTTATCACATTAAACCTACACTGCCTCCTTCGTTTCCTCCTCTTTCTTCTCCTCTTTCTTCTTCTCCTTGCTGTGGAGGAATCAAACAACAACCAGAGACAGCAAAGAACCAGACAGCAAACCCAACTTACTTTTTCTTCTCTTTCTTTTTCTTCTTCTTTTCCTTTCTTGAAGAACAAGAAGAGCATAAAGCATAAGTACGCCACACATATTGTGTGTGTGCTTGCGTGTGTGTGCGTGTGTGGTTGTTACTTGTTGTTGCTGTTGTTGATGTTGAATAAAAGTTTGACACGCCTGAAACGCAACACAACTCACATATATATATGCTCTATTTTCATCTCACGTTTCCATGACAACGACTCCTACCTGTCTGCCACAGCCAAGTTTAACTCGCCTTCCATATCCTCAAAACCCAGGTTGGGCGGGTCTAGCGGCGTTACTCTGGCCATCAGGTGCTTCTCTGCTGGAGTGAAAGGTCATTGTGAAGACGCAAGTCATAGTTTGCTATTTCCGTCACCGACCTGTCAAATGATAACGTGCCCAATGAGGTCTTCTACAGCCGCAGTCTGCCCAGTGAAGCCATTGCCCATGAAACAGAGGTGCACCCTACCCCCTGTCTTTACGACTCAAAACAACTTTTAAATACACACAAAGAAACGTGCAAAGTTTTTTCAGAATGCAGCAGAAGCGTTCAGGCGATCGGCCGGGCCAAGATAAAGAGATTAGAGGAGGGATAATAGCCCACGCCTCACATACACACTTATTTCCCTGTCCTTGAACAAAACTAAACTTTTGATGAACATTTTTACTTTTCAAATGTCCACTTGTCTAGAGAAAGATAACCTGAACAAAGACAAACAAAAACAAAGTGAAAAAGTGAAGGATGGAGCATATAGCATCAGCAGCGCTCATTTAGCTGAGTCAGCACAGATGCAAAGGAACAGGCAGCTTTGATAGGATTAACACTGTGTGTGTGTGTGTGTGTGTGTGTGTCTGTGTGTGTGTGTGTGTGTGTGTGTGTGTGTGAGCGAGAGCTACAATATGAAGCAACCAGCAGGTGGCGCTGAGCGTCCAAGGTCATATAAATGATTTACAAGTGAAAGTAAACAATAATTTGAAGTATTTCTGGTAGCAATAAACCTCAGACCAGAATGTGGATCAGAACCATCTGTGTGTGCCGTGAGTCAGTCCTCTTTATTCACATCACAACTTTACACAATGTATTGACAACAGGTCCACAAAGAATAGGAAGTAGGCCAGGAACAAACCTGGGTCAACTGCTTGAAAGGCAGCTGAGCTAACCGCTATCTTCTATCAGGGCTGTTACTGAATATGAAGCTGACTGGCTGCAGGCTGGAAAAACTACCACACAGGCGTTTTTGTTTGCTTTTTAAGAATCTACTTAGAAGCCTACTTAATAAAGTACCACTGATAGTCACACACACACTAGGTGTGGTGAAATTACTCTCTGCATTTGACCCATCTGCTTGTTCCACCCCCTGGGAGGTGAGGGAAGCAGTGAGCAGCAGCCGTGGCCGCGTTTGTAAATTATTTTGGTGATTTAACCCCCAATTCCAAACCTTGTTGCTGAGTGCCAAGCAGGGAGGTAATGGGTCTCATTTTTATAGTCTTTCGTATGACTCGGCTGGGGTTTGAACTCACGACCTACCGATCTCAGAGCGGACACTCTAACCACAAGGCCACTGTGTCCTGGTACAACTGTTTCATTTCCGATATTGGAGCCCTGCATATTGGCTGTTACCGATATTAAACCAATAGGATATCAGCACAAATCAATATAGTTTTATCAATTTGTTGTGTGTATTACAGAAAGTTTGATCAAGTGAAATTACCCAAACAGAAAACAATGGTATGTATAAAAACACTAACCTTATAACAGACATATACTGTATTTTAAGTTAAAGTGGAGATGCTAATTAGCTTTTTGGTGACACGAAGTGGTCACAATACCTCAAATAGGATACTTTTTCATACACTACTCCCTTAGAATATTAGATATGTATATTTAATTTCTGCTTATATTGACTAATGTGCTGTTTTATGTTTCATGTTTAAATAAAGACGCTTATTTTGAATGCCTAGCTTGTATGCTATCGTGTGCTTAGCTGTTGTGTAGCTGCTAGCTCCTAGTAGCCTTTAGCCAACAACATTTACATTTTGTAAATTTGTTGACTACAATACATAAAATAATCAAGTTTGTGTGCTTATTGGAGGACATTTATATGTTAAATGGCTGTGCAGATTTGCACATGTAAATAAGTTGTAGGACTGCTTTTATCGAGGCTTGTATCGAATATTTCAAAATGCACGTTTTTTTAGCTAATATCGGACCGGTACACCCCTACTCAAAAGTGTACTTGCTGTAACTACAGTTTGCAATGACAGCACATTTGACCTTTCAACTTTTGGTTACAATGTCATTGGGGAGGGGCTAAAGGTAATGCTTACATGGGTTAATAATTACTGACTGAATTATGAATTAATAATTAATACCTAATTGCGGACGGCGTGGCGAAGTTGGGAGAGTGGCCATGCCAGCAATCTGAGGGTTACCGGTTCAATCACCACCTTCTATCATCCTAGTCACGTACGTTGTGTCCTAGAGCAAGACACTTCACCCTTGCTCCTGATGGGTCCTGGTTAGCGCCTTTCATGGCAGTTTATGCCATCAGTGTGTGAATGTGTGTGTGAATGGGTGAATGTGGAAATACTGTCAAAGGGCTTTGGGTTCCTTAAAAAGGGGTAGAAAAGCGCTATACAAGTACAACCATTTACCATGATACAATTTGAGACCTGTACAAACATTTTAAAGGCCTATTGAAATGAGATTTTCTTATTTAAACGGGGATAGCAGGTCCATTCTATGTGTCATACTTGATCATTTTGCAATATTGCCATATTTTTGCTGAAAGGATTTAGTAGAGAACAGCCACAATAAAGTTTGCAACTTTCGGTGCTAAGAGAAAAGCCCTGCCTCTACCGGAAGTCGCAGACGATGACGTCACATGTTGATGGCTCCTCACATATTCACATTGTTTTTAATGGGAGCCTCCAACAAAAAGTGCTATTCGGACCGAGAAAACAACAATTTCCCCATTAATTTGAGCGAGGATGAAAGATTTGTGTTTGAGGATATTAATAGCGACGGACTCGGAAAAAAAAAAAAAAAAGTAAAAAAATAAAAAAAACGCGATTGCAATTGGATGGATTCCGATGTTTTTCAAACACATTTACAAGGATAATTCTGGGGAATCCCTTATCTTTCTATTGTGTTGCTAGTGTTTTAGTGAGTTTAACAGTACCTGATAGTCGGAGGGGTGTGTCCAAGGGTGTCTTGACGCCAATGTCTCAGGGGAGTCGACGGCAGCTTTATGGACGGCACAAGCTCAGCTTTTCTCCGGTAAGAAGCAACTTTTTAACCACAATTTCTCACCGAAACCTGCTGGTTGACATTCCTTCGTGATCCATGTTCGGTTAACTGCACTCTGATCCATAGTAAAGTTTCACCTCCAGGAATTTTAAACAAGGAATCACTGTGTTTGTGTGGCTAAAGGCTAAAGCTTCCCAACTCCCTCTTTCTACTTTTGACTTCTCCAATATTAATTGAACAAATTGTAAAAGATTCAGCAACACAGATCTCCAAAATACTGTGTAATTATGCGGTCAAAGCAGACGACTTTTAGCTGTGTGTGTGCGCAGCGCTCATACTCCCTAAAAACCTGTGACGTCTTGCGTACACGTCATCATTACACAACGTTTTCAAGACAAAACTCCCGGGAAATTTAAAATTGCAATTTAGTAAACTAAAAAGGCCGTATTGGCATGTGTTGTAATATTAATGTTTTATCATTGATATATAAACTATCAGACTGCGTGGTGGGTAGTAGTGGGTTTCAGTAGGCCTTTAAGGGATGGTGTGGCACAGTTGGTAGAGTGGCCGTGCCAGCAATCTGAGGGTTACTGGTTCAATCCCCACCTTCTACCATCCTAGTCACGTCCGTAGTGTCCTTGAGCAAGAGACTTCACCCTTGCTCCTGATGGGTCCTGGTTAGCGCCTTGCATGGAAGCTCCCGCCATCAATGTGTGAATGTGTGTGTGAATGGGTGAATGTGGAAAAAAGAGACAAAGTGCTTTGAGTTCCTTAAAAAGGTAGAAAAGCACTGTACAAGTATAACCCATTTCCCATTTTAAGTCATGATTTTGGACATGACGACGACAAGGCGGCTGTTTACATGTGGACCAATAAGAATGCAGCAGAGGGGCCACGTGGTGCGTGTTGGAAAGCCGCCAGCCTTCTTCACACATCGCCGCCGCCGCCTCCTGTTTCTCCCCGGGCGCCAATCAGACGCCACGCGGCGCACGGCCACGGGTGGCGCCAGACGCAGCGGAGGGCACGAGCCGACACACTCCCCCTCCCTCTCCTGTCACCGAACATCAGCCTGCCAACAAGCACCACCCCGCACCCCCCACCTCCACCCCCCGCGTCGTGAGGACGACACACGTATCCGTTCATAACCTCCGCCATTATTCATCGCCCCCTCCCCCCCTGCAGGGTCTTGCCGCTTCCTCGCCACCTGCCTCTCCTCCTTCTTGCCTCGCGCTCGCTCGTGCCAAGCCCAGGTGATTATCCACCACCCCCCACCCCCCCATTATCCGTTACCCCCCCGCCCCCTCCCCCCTCTCCTGTTACTGACAGACCGACAAATCCCTCCTGGTGCTCCCCACCCCCGCCCCCGCCCCCCCATCTCCTTCCCCGCCAGCCATGATCCGTGGCAGGCTAATTCCCAGACGGTCCTCCTCTTCCTCTTTTCCTTCTTCCTCCTCTCCTCCTCCTCCTCCTCCTCCTCCTGGCGGGCCTGGTAAGTCAGAGCATCCTTTTTCTCCTCCACCGCATGCCGCCTTCACGCTTTTTAGCCTCCTTTCTCCTCCTGCTGCGCCTGCGGGAGGAGGCGGGGGGATGGGGGGGGGGGGGCGTTAATGTGCCGCCTGGGAGTGTTGCTGGCCGCCGTGACCTTCGCACACGCTGACCAGACACGCTAATTAGTCACGCCTCCAAGGAGGGTGCACATTTTATTTCCTGCCACACACACACACACACGCACACACACGCACACACACACACACGCGCGCGCACACACACACACACACACACACACACACACACACACACACACACACACACACACACAAGGAACAGCGATTTGCAGTAAGGTCAGAGGTCATGTGGACAGGAAGTGTGACATCATAGGTTGTGTGTTTGTGCTTGGAGCCGCAGGGAAGTAAACAAACATGTCGGGGATGACGAGCGGCGTGTGCGTGGAGAGCGATCTGTCCTCGGTCCTCCAGCGAAGCTCCGCCTCCTCGCACCATCATCCAAATCACCATGGCTACGGTGCACAGGGCCAGGTGAGTTTGACTTTCCACCACCCACGCCCACCGCCACCGCCACCACTGACAAGGGCTGCATGTCACAGGTGTCCACACTGGCGCCGGTATTGGACTACAGCAGCGAAATGGACTGCTACCGCTCGTCTATCGCCAGCTTCTACAAGACCAACGTTAACATGGATGTCACCAGCTTCCCGCCGTCCGCCAAGCTGGCGGCCCGATTGGCAGCGGCTGCCCCCATCTTCCCACCTGCAGCCACGAGACTGGGCGCCATGGCGGCAGCGCCCTGGGGTTGCCACGACAACATGAACCATCCGGCGGCAGTCTTCTGGGGCCGGCCTAAGCCCGCCGCCACGCATCACCACCACCACCACCCAACTCCAACCACACCTTCAGGTCACATGACCCCTTCACACCCCCACAGCAGTGTCATGCACCAGGGCAGCGGGGCACCAGGTGCGGTGGGAGGTGGACGTCCCGACGAGGGTGGACGGACAGAAAAACATTCACTTCCTGTTGCTCAAACACCCCACCACCACCCTATGGCGCCGAGCAATGGGAACTTCCCGCCCGGCTATGGAGGAGGGGCTGACTGTGGCATCAACAAGCAAGGACATGCCCACCCAGATGTGATGGGCCTGTCAGAGGGAGGGAGCTGCAACGGGGGAGGGGTTCTCGGGAGCAGCTTCTTAGGGGGCCTGGGCTTACCCCCGGGTGTCATTGTCATGGCGATGGGGTCGGCCGGGGGTGGGATTTCAGACGCCAGCAGCGCTTTCCAGATGACGGGCAGCCAGCGAGGGCCGGCGGACTGCCAGCAGCACGCCAACACTTCCCCCTGTCCCGCCTCTACCTCGCCCTCAGGTGTGACTGCGGGGGGTGTGGTCTTGTCATCGTCGTCAGGGGCGGCAGCCAAGAGAAAGAGGAAACGATGTGGCGTCTGCGGGCCGTGCAGGCGCCTTATCAACTGCGGTGTGTGTTCCTCATGTCGCAACAGGAAGACAGGTCACCAGATCTGCAAGTTCCGGAAGTGCGAAGAACTCAAGAAGAAGCCGGGGGGAGGCGGGGGAGGGGCACTGGAGGTGAGACCCACATTGTGTTTGTCACAATTTATTATAGATTTTTCTTCACCACCTCCCTAAGGAGTCGCCACAATCCATGGCTAATTAACACACACACGCACACACACGCTCCAGCAGAACATGCACGTTAGCAAATGAGTCCATTACCCACTAATTGGACCTGTGGCGAGTGTGAGTGATGATGGGATGTGCATGTGTGTGTGTGTGTGTGTGTGTCTGTGTGTGTGTGTGCAGTTTCTTCTGTCCTTAAAGAGTTTTTTTTCTCTCGCTCTGCTCCACAGAGACCGCCATCTGTCCCGACCGGTGAGGCCTTCCGTTGGTTTTTCTAGTCAGCCTTGGAGGCCAAACAGGAAGTGGTCATCACACTGGACTAACGTGTGTGAGTGTGTGAGAGGGACTGTTGACAGCTGCTTCCTGGGGGCTGCTTGCCGTATATGTCATTAGCTCCACCCTCCCCACGTGTGAGCAGAGGGCTCTAAGTGTAAATGAATAAATTTTCTTAACCTTGGTTTCTCTTTCTTCAACTCCTAACGCCTGTCAATCATGCAGGTGGGCGGGAATTCATGCTAACGTCTGACACACAGCGTGGCCGTTCTTGTCGGGACTCCACCTGAAACGCTCGGCCTCCAGAGGTGAAGCGTGTGAGCTGAGCAGGAGTTCCACCACACAAAGGACTACAACATGGAGGACTACAAGTACCACATGACCTCCACAAACGTTCCTCTTCGAGAAGCCTCGAATGGATTTCCTGTCTCGGACACGACTCAGTGTTGTAGTTTTATGACCAAGTCGAGATCCGGCAGACTTGGACAAGAACCACGCAGGCAGCTTTAAACAAGGAAGAAAATGTCAACACCCTCTTTCAAGAGCCCTACCATGAAGACACTCACACACACACACACGTCAGCTGATTGCTTCACATTGAGTGCTCATGTGAACAACAGTGGTGCGAGGCAGAACGCTGGTTGTCCTTGACGACGAGCACCGTGTTGCTAAGCAACTGCTAACAATGGACCTGATAATGTTCCACAATGTGGGCGTGGCCTGAGAGGATGGAAAGGAAATGCTTGGACACAATGATCCCTGACAAGGTTTGTCAGAGAGGGTGGGAGTGCGCGAGATTAACACTTCCAGAGTTTTTTTTTTTTTCAAGCTTCACATTGAAAAGCACTCGAGGTTGAAAAAAGTTGACCTTCATTTTGAAGCCACAAGAACTGCTTTAACGTGCCATCTAGTGGCAGGCAAACAGACATTGCAGCTGAAAGGAGGACAAGATCCAGTAGGAACGTGTCACTATGGCAACAAGATGCCAAGCAGTGGCACAGTCAAAAAAGAACTAATTTCCAACACGTTTTTGCCAACATTTCAATAAAACTCAGGTCTATATGCATCCCACTGCACCACAAGATCTTTGTATTGGTTCCTATTATGAAAGTTTGGGAAATGTTACTGTGGAGGAGTGCCATATAGACTAGTCTACACTGCAGGCCGAAGTGGCCAAGATCTGACTTTTTCAAAATCTGATTTTTTTTCAAGCTGACCGTTTACACTGCAAGTAAAGTGTGATCTTTATCGGACTCCAGTATAAACACGCACATGACCCAATGTGGCCGCGACGTCACTTGTATGCGCAGTTCGATAAGTGAAAACGAGAGTTGTAGACCCAAAGTTAATCTGTCGAAATGAGCTATCTCTTGGGGGTGAAAAGATGACTTGTCACTGACACTACAAGTAAGTGATTATTTTATTATATATTTTATTTTATATCCAAAATAGCATTTCGAAACTAAAGGTATATTTTTTTAATGCAGAAGCAGCATAAATCATTACACAGCTGATAACTTTTTTCAACAAATCAGCTCATTTCGCCAGAACAGATTCCGTAAGTGTACAAAGACGTCGCTACTGAAGTTAAAGTCCCAAAGATAGTCACACACATACTGGGTGTGGTGAAATTATCCTCTGCATTTGACCCATCCCCATGTTCACCCACTGAGGGGAGCAGTGAGCAACAGCGGTGGCCACGCTCGAGAATCATTTGGTGATTTAACCCCAAATTCCAACCCTTGATGCTGAGTGCCAAGCAGGGAGGCAATGGGTCACATTTTTATAGTGTTTGGTATGACACCGCCAGGGTTTGAACTCACAACCTTCCAGTCTCAGGCCGGGCACTCTAACCACAAGGGCACTGAGCACGAGAAGACATCCACACTACAGATCAGCATGTTAGTGGGTTTGTGCTATGGCTGTTGTGTAGAGGAAGTAGGCTTATGATGGAAAATAACTGCAGACGAAGGAAGAAGAGAATTGCAAAAAGGAAAGTGATCGTGCTGCACACACGAATGATGAGGTAAAAGTTGCAATCAGGTTGCATTTTACTGTAGTCATATTTGAAAAGATCAGATTCCAATCAGATTTGGACGACTTCCTGATGTGGCCTAAGATCAGATTTGAAAGACTTTGGAGCACTTGGACTGGCAAAAAACATATGATCAATGTCACCGGAGGGAAATAAAAATCAGATTTGGTGTGCTTACAGGGCCATCATCAAATATCCTGCACACATGCATGCATGTGCCCTTAAGGTTGTCAGCCTAGGCCAGTGGTCATTAATTACATTTGTCCAAAGACCTGATGTTCCTTGAATACACCTAGAGCCAGATGATATAAAAAATGTTAGCCTTCGCCGGCGTTAACAGCAAAGGTAACTGCAGAAAGCCACTAAAGTCTAGCACGAATCAAATTTTGTAAATCGAGAACCACCAGGGATTAAATTTGTAGAGGTTGTGTACCCAGAAAATGAAGCCAGAAAAGTAGTGTATATCACTTTTTACACCAATGTTAAGAAAAAACATTACAAAAGAATCAGAAGTGAGAATTGCAGGCTCAATGGCAAGCTTGATTATTTAAGTTGTGTGACTAATAATTTGCTCCAGTGCTCTTATTCAATGAACAAACATATAAACACAACACTTTTGTTTTTGCTCTCTAATTTACCTGAGCTGAACTCAAATCTTTAAATATTTTTGTATGTACACTAAAGGCATATTTCTCTCAAATATAAGTTTGAATCTGTTAGTGAGCACTTCTTATTTTCCAAAAAAATCCATCTGCTTCACAAGTGTGGCATATCACGATCAATCAATCAATCAATCAATGTTTACTTATGTAGCCCTAAATCACTAGTGTCTCAAAGGGCTGCACAAACCACTACAATATCCTCGGTAGGCCCACATAAGGGCAAGGAAAACTCACACCCAGTGGGACGTCGGTGACAATGATGACTATGAGAACCTTGGAGAGGACAAAAACAACGGTTGTTTGACTGCACGATCATTGCCCAGGTGTGCCGTAGGTTGGCCAAATCAGAAAAAAAAATATATATCTACTGCGCCTAAAGTTGACAAGGTTTATTGTAGCCCATAGAATGTTGTTGGATATTAGCAGAAACTTGAACATGATCATGGATGGATGCTACAGCAACGGGCCTTGGGGTCACGTCACAATATACACTAATATTGCCAAAAGTATTTGGCCACCTGCCTTGACTCACATATGAACTTGAAGTGCCATCCCCTTCCTAACCCATAGGGTCAAATATTATGTCGGTACACCTTTTGCACCTATTACAGCTTCAACTCTTTTGGAAAGGCTGACCACAAGGTTGCGGACTGTGTTTATAGGAATTTTCCACCATTCTTCCAAAAGCGCATTGGTGAGGTCACACACTAATGTTGGTCGAGAAGGCCTGGTTCTCAGTCTCCGTTCTAATGCATCCCAAAGGTGTTCTATCGGGTTCAGGTCAGGACTCTGTGCAGGCCAGTCAAGTTCATCCACACCAGACTCTGTCATCCATGTCTTTATGGACCTTGCTTTGTACACTGGTGCACAGTCATGTTGGAAGAGGAAGGGGCCCGCTCCAAACTGTTCCACAATGTTGGGAACATGGAATTGTCCAAAATGTTTTGGTATCCTGGAGCATTCAAAGTTCCTTTCACTGGAACTAAGGGGCCAAGGCAAACTCCTGAAAAACAAACCCACACCATAATTCATCCTCCACCAAATTTCACACTGGGCACAATGCAGTCCGAAATGTACCGTTCTCCTGGCAACCTCCAAACCCAGACTTGTCCATCAGATTACCAGATGGAAAAGCGTTATTCATCACTCCAGAGAACGCGTATCCAACTGTTCTGGAGTCCAAGAGCGACATGCTTTACACCACTGCATCCGACACTTTGCATTGGACTTGGCTGCTCCATGGCTGCTCGGCCATGGAAATCCATTCCATGAAGCTCTCTGCGTACTGTATGTGGGCTAATAGGAAGGTCACATGAAGTTTGGAGCTCTGTAGCAACTGACTGTGCAGAAAGTCCTTGCACTATGCGCTTCAGCATCCGCTGACCCCTGTCTGTCAGTTTACGTGGCCTATCACTTCGTGGCTGTTGTTCCCATTTTCTTATAATAAAGCCGACAGTTGACTTTGGAATATTTAGGAACAAGGAAATTTCATGACTGGATTTGCTGCACAGGTGGCATCCGATGACAGTTCCACGTTGGAAATAACTGAGCGACTGAGAGCGGCCCATTTTTTCACAAATATTTGTAGAAACAGTCTCAATGCCCAAGTGCTTGATTTTATACACCTGTGGCCGGGCCAAGAGATTAGGACATCGGATTTTCATCATTTGGATGGGTCGCCAAAATATTTTGGCATATAGTGTATCCGTGCATTCAAGATTCAAGATTGTTTATTGTCATATGCACAGTTAAAGGCCTACTGAAACCCACTACTACCCACCACGCAGTCTGATAGTTTATATATCAATGATGAAATATTAACATTGCAACACATGCCAATACGGCCTTTTTAGTTTACTAAATTGCAATTTAAAATTTCCTGGGAGTTTCTTCTTGAAAACGTCGCGTAATGACGTGTATGCGTGACGTCACGGACTGTTAGGAAATATGAGCGCTGCACACACACACAGCTAAAAGTCGTCTGCTTTAACCGCATAATTACACAGTATTTTGGACATCTGTGTTGCTGAATCTTTTGCAATTTGTTCAATTAATATTGGATAAGTCAAAGTAGAAAGATGGAGTTGGGAAGCTTTAGCCTTTAGCCACAAAAACACACAATTTGTTAAATTAATAATGGAGAAGTCAAAGTAGAAAGATGGAGTTGGGAAGCTTTAGCCTTTAGCCACACAAACACACGGTGATTCCTTGTTTAAAATTCCCGGAGGTGAAACTTTCCTATGGATCAGAGCGGTCAAGCGAACATGGATTCTGACCGAATGTCAACCAGCAGGTTTCGGTGAGAAAATTGTGGTAAAAAGTTGCTTCTTACCGGAGATCAGCTGAGCTTGCGCCGTCCATAAAGCTGCCGTCGACTTCCCTGAGACACTGGCGTCAAGACACCCGTGGACACACACCTCCGACTATCGGGGACTGTTAAACTCACTAAAACACTAGCAACACAATAGAAAGATAAGGGATTTCCCAAAATTATTCTAGTAAATGTGTCTAAAAACATCTGAATCTGTCCCAAAGCAATTGCGTTTTTTTTTGGTAACTTTTTTTTTCTCTAGTCCGTTGCTATCAATATCCTAAACACGAATCTTTCATCCTCGCTCAAATTAATGGGGAAATTGTCGTTTTCTCGGTCCGAATAGCTCTTTTTGTTGAAGGCTCCGATTAAAAACAATGTGAGGATGTGAGGAGCCATCAACGGGTGACGTCATCGTCTGCGACTTCCGGTAGAGGCAGGGCTTTTCTTTTAGCGACAAAAAGTTGCGAACTTTATCGACAATGTTTTCTACTAAATCCTTTCAGCAAAAATATGGCAATATCGCGAAATGATCAAGTATGACACATAGAATGGACCTGCTATCCCCATTTAAATAAGAAAATCTCATTTCAGTAAGCCTTTAAACAGACAGTTTGCCGTACAATGAAAATCTTTGCTAGTCCACCCTTTAACAAGTCACACGGTACTTAGCTAAAAATACAAAATAATAATACAAATGTAAATACAAGGCACAGTAAGTAACATAACATTATTGCACATTCTGATTGACAGTCAGCAGTATAAATATGGAGGTGACCTTGGGTCACAGCAGCAGTTAAAGTGTCTTTAGTGATCAAATGTGAAAGGTGTCTACAGTGATGGTTCACAGTTCGGGGGTGGTCAAGGTACCTGTCTTTTGTTCAAAATGACAAAGTAAAAATGGGGGGAGGGGGTGGGGGAGCTAGCATTCACAAGTTAGCATTCACAAGCCTGATGGCCTGTGGGTAGAAACTGTTTGTCAGTCTCGTAGTCCTAGATTTCAGACTCCTGTATCGTCTGCCTGATGGTAGGAGGTTGAAGAGACTGTGCTGGGGGTGTGTACTGTCCTTTATGATGTTGTGTGCTCTCCTGGTGGCCCTGGTAGAGTACATGTCCTGTAGTGAGGAGAAGGCTGCTCCTGATATGTACTGAGCTGTTTTAATCACTCGCTGGAGTGCCTTCCTGTCCTTAGCAGTGCAGTTCCCATACCAGACCGTGATTGAGCTGGTAAGGACACTCTCAACCGTACTTCTATAGAAGTTGCTGAGAATTTTGGGTGGCATACCATATTTTCTCAGCCTTCTTAGGAAGTACAGTCGCTGCTGGGCTTTCTTTATTGTTTGTTGGGTGTTGTGATCCCAGGTGAGGTCCTCGCTGATGTGGGTCCCGAGGAATTTAAAGATTTTCACCCTGTCCACCTTTGTCCCCCTTATGTACTCCTTCTCCGTGGGTCAATAATCATCTCCTTGGTCTTGTCTGTGTTCAAGGAGAGATTATTATCCTGACACCAGGCCACCAGTTCCGCTACCTCCCTTCTGTACACTGCCTCAGCTCCCCCGATGATCCGTCCGACAACCGTAGTATCCTCTACCAAAATGGATACTTGGATGATACAGCAGAGGATTGTGAAAATGTCATGTGGTCAGATGAAACCAAAATATAACTTGTTGGTATAAACTCAACTCGCCGTGTTTGGAGAAAGAAGAATACTGAGTTGCATCCCAAGAACCCCATACCTACTGTGAAGCATGGGGGTGGAAACATCATGCTTTGGGGCTGTTTTTCTGCTAAAGAGGACAGGATGATTGATCCGTGTTAAGGAAAGAATGAATGGGGCCATGTATCGTGAGATTTTGAGCCAAAACCTCCTTCCATCAGTGAGAGCTCTGAATGGTTGACCAAATACTTATTTTCCACCATAATTTACAAATAAATTATTTAAAATTCTTACAATGTGAATTCCTGGATTTTTTTTCACATTCTGTCTTTCACAGTTGAAGTATACCAATGATGAAAATTACAGACCTCTGTCATCATTTTAAGTGGGAGAACTTGCACAATCGGTGGCTGACTAAATACTTTTTTGCCCCACTGTATTAAAAGAACACAGAGCTGATGCAACCAGCTGCCACTTCAGCTGTACCAGCTCTACATACTGCTACAAAAGTAAAACAACGAAAAACTCTAAAAAATTGCAATAAATAATACATACTGTGCACATATGATTCCATACAAACAACAAAACAAAAACACAATTTCAACACCCACATATACGGCTGTGGCCTTTGCGGTTTTCCATGCCATCCTCTGCTGGGGTGGGGGGTCCGCACGGCCAGAGACAGGAACAGACCCAACAAAGCAACCAAGGGATTTGACCAAAGTGTCCGATGCAAGCTCGTTCAGCTGTGTGAGGCTTGTTCATCTCGGCGCTCTACGCTAACTTTGCATTTCCGTCTCTTCCTCCGGTCTCTCCACACGGACTCCGGTGTGGCAGAGAGCCAGCAGCTGGTCTACAGTGCAAACATGGCCATGGCCAAAAGGCTCCCCGGAGGCTGATCCAATAGTTCACAAAAAAGCACCAGAAAGCAGCGCAGAAGTTACGAAAGAGCCACCACTTGTTGCGCCGGCAAAAAAATAAGCTTCCCTGAGACGCTTTCTGGCAGTTTATGCAGCAATTCTTTGGTTATGCAAACCAATTGTTGACGGTGAAGATGCTGAATGTGGAGGTGCTGCGCTTGTGTGGTTACATATTAGATGTACGGCACGATTTTCTGAAAATCCTCTGAAGAGCAACAGCCCAATCAGCATGCATATTACACAACTCCTCAACACTTGCCGCATTGGTGGCATCATGCTGTGCGACAATAATGCACATTTTGGGGTGGGGATGGCCTTTCATCAGCGCAAACTTAAGCACACGTCACGTCAGCATCTGACAACTCTCAGCTGGATTTATTATTTCAGCTAAGAAAAAGTGCTCACTCACCCTGTATTAGAAAGATGTCAACAATCCATCCATCCATCCATTTTTCTACCGCTTGTCTCTTTTGGGGTCGCGGGGGGTGCTGGAGCCTATCTCAGCTGCATTTGAGTGGAAGGCAGGGTACACCATATTTGAGACAATTATTTTGTGTACGTAGCAAGTTGTAGATATTTGAATTCAGCTCATGAAAAAGCAAAAACTTTTGCATCTATATATTTATTCAGAATGAAATACATGACACATGTATCTGTACATTACTTTTCTTAATAAGCACCCTAACTATTGCAATGCTGTTTGAAGCACTAATGTGGGGCGGTCTCGAATTTTCACTATAAAGTGACCAATCTGCAATACATTTAGTGCCACACATGCCAAAAGTATTTTTCTAAATAGCCTTTACAGTCTTTGTATGATTAAGAAAACCAAACATTTTTATTTTTGTAACCTGATAGCCTATTTCGAATTCAGGAATTTTGGTCCGGAGGCCTGAATGGATAGTTCTGGCGGGCCAGATGTTGCCAACTGGCTGCATTGATGATCCCTGGGCTTGGAATAACGTGTCCAAACCTTTTCTCACTGAGGGTCGCATAAAAAAATCTAAGAATACAGGGGGCCAATTTGATTTTTATTTGGTAAAAAGGAAAAGTCGTACATATACTGTAAGACAAACTTCTGTGTTATTATTAGTTAATATCAACATTACAGTTTTTTTCCTGCATTTTTAAAAGTCTTGTTTTTTTTTTTGTTTAATTATATTTTCACAATGTTTTGAGCACCAATGAAAAATAATCCAAGGTCACGAATGGCCCCCAGGCTGCACTTTGACCCCCACTAACCTAGGGGAAACCCTGACTTAAGAAAGACATAAGTAAGTCAGGGAGGCAGAGCACCCAGTTGCTGGTCAACGAACAGTCAGCGGGCAACAGAGACGGGCTCCATGACCTGTCTGAATGACGTGATGACAACAGGGTCAGAGGTCACATGTTGTACTGACATGACAGGCAGCTGACGAGGTGGGCGGGGTCATGGAGGAGTTGGGTGATGAGAAGCAGCGGGAGTCGAAGAGGGAGGGGGGAGCAGGTGAGACGCTGTGGTCACTTCCTGCAGCGGTGCTGTCAACCGGAACTACACTGGAGGACTCAAAGTCACCGCCATGGGGAACCCCGCGACCTTCATGCAGGTAGTCAAGATGTGAGAATACGTCTGTCATACTTACAGTAGGGACTGAAAGGCCAGTAGAGAAGTGGACGGACACATCGTCCTCTGTCTCGACAAGGCGGGGCGCTGCATCCTTGCTGGGAGGGGCACGTCTCAGAGGGGGTGGTGAGGAATAGGAGGTGGGGTCTGGGAAATTAAGAGACGGTGGCCTCTCCTTGTTGTGACCCCTGAAGGCATCAGGTGAGGTCATGGAGAGGTCATCTGTGATGTTGCAAAAGGTTGTTTCTGTTTGTTTTGAAACAAGCTCCCTGATAAGTCCTTGTGTGTCAGCAATGGGCTGTCCTTCTTCGCTACGCCCATTGTTACTGAGCGAATGGCGATCACCGCCATTACCGTTGTGAAAAGCTGGCTCCGCCTCAGACCGGTCTGATACCTCATCTAGGATATCTACAGGAAGTTCCCCAATGTCAACAGCTGCGGCCACGCCCACACTGGCCATGCGCACCAATGAGAGAGGTGGAAGATGACCCAAGTCATCAGCATGTTGGCTGCTTGGCGGACTGCTATCGCTGTCCAGCGTGATGATGGGCGGCGGCCTGCGAGAAAAATGGTGTCAAGAAAGTTCAGTCATGTTTCAGTCTACGGCCATTGGGGCCGGGCCGTAAAAAAACATGGAAATATATTGCGGAATAACTTTTCCTCCATATCAATAACAGACAATCTCGATAGTTTATTTTGTCCACATTCTAATGTTGGTAAAGATAACTGCAGCAACATCAACACAACAAAGACCTTTGCGGCCAAGGCCAACAAAGGTCTCACTCTTGAGACTTGGCCGAGTAAAGTGTGTGATGTTAGCTCATTGAATAGTGAGGAGAGAACAGATTTTAGAACTTAGCAGCTAAAGAACATGTTTTATCCTACATACAGTGTAGTTTGTTGGATAATTTGTTTCTGTTTGTACAAACTTAAAGACATATCAGAAGTGAGTTCATGGTTTGAAGAAGTTTGTTCTGTTGTGGATTGTTCTTTTTTTTCAGAATGCGCTTCTTTGTGTAACACAAGCTTTGGACAAAATAGCATCACTTCTAAAAGTCTTTTGTCAGAAATATATAATTTATGCATCAAAATACTGATGTATTATTACATGTACAATGATTTGTACAATATATATAAAATCGGCGCACAGCTAAATTACTTCATGTTTTGTCGTAAAATAAAGTTTAAAACATGAGATCATGTTGCACATTGTACTATGCAAATTGTTGTTTGCATATTCAGAACTTTGTATGAGTATATGCACACACACACTTCAAAGACATGTAGGTCGATGATATTGTATGTGATTGACACTTCCGTTTTCCAACCAGTGGCCTGTAACTTACCTAATATCAATATCTTCAATAAAAATTACACACAGAGACCTAAAGAATTGTAAACAAAATGAGATTTGTAAAGTTATATTGGCACTGTCTGTGAATATTATACAGTGAGATAATGAAGAACTGCTGTCGGGTCAAGTTCCCTGCCAAGGTTGCCCAAGGAAAGCTGTCAGAGACGAATGTCCTTCATCTCCTGGTGAGGCCCGCTGAGAGGTTTTTGTTTCCCCCATAACTTCTGGTTGTTTGAGGGGGGGCTGTGAGATGGGCACTAGGACCATGCTCACACCCAGCTGGTATTTGGCGAGGTTTCGGGTAAACTTGAGCGCACTGTTAAGGCGCATTGAGGTGTGGATTTTTTACTTCTCATGTTGGCAGTCTTATATAAAGACCTTAGAGTAACAGCTATCTTGTGTTTGCTGCACTTGCCACAAGTTCATGTTTTTTTTCCCCAGATTGCCAAGACATCTGTGGCGTTGGGGGCGTGCTTAGGGGTGTGGTCAATATGACATCATCAGATTTGCTATGATGCATATATTTTCTTTAAAAAGGCAATAAAAATTTATATAGACACATTTAAAACAAATCTGTTATAATGAATTGTATTAACATATTTTTTTTCTTACATACCGTATTTCCTTGAATTGTCGCCGGGGCGCTAATTATTTTAAAACCTCTTCTCACTCCGGCACTTACCAAAGGCATGCAGTAAAATTTGAGTGTGATGTAAGATTGGACCTTAAATCCTACTGAATAGCTCTTAATCTTGTTCCCTTTATGCGATTTCAAATTACTGGTATTGAAATCAGCCTCCTCCATTTTGAAAATGATAACAGGGGAAGTGTCACTCGTGACGTCACGAGTTTGACCAGGCGGTAATACTAAGCATGCGCTAACCATTTTGCAAAGCGAGTTTGACCCGGCAGTAATTCAAGGCAGGCACATACTGTATGCCCTGCGGCAATTCAAGGAAATACGGTATTATGGTTTTGCTCATTTTTTCAATTGTTACTGCTTGTTGTACAATGTACTTTGTTCAGAATATTTATTTTCTTTAGATTTCCCCAATCCGTAGAGTCATTATTTCTTTAATGACTCGCAAAAAGTTAGCATCTATTTCTTTTGTTATTGTCGACTGTACTCGTGTTTACAGACTCTTAACTTCTGTCACTCCATGTCCGCGACAAAAAGCGAGCTGCAGAGAGCATGACATGAAAACTTGCTTTGCGCTGCTGGGAGCCTTTTTCTCCTTTAAAGCCACCAGTGTCATTTTAAATTTTGAAGATCGCTTTCTGGGGGTATATCTCGGATACATTGACGTACGTCCACATTGCGGACATGCTGATTCTGCTCCAGACAAGCCCGTGCATATGTCTTATGTCATCACAACATTCGGTTTAGGCAGCGCGGTTCCGTTGATCAAATTTCCAGTGCATCACTAGTCAATAGTGTGCAAATAATTAAATATATATAGGTAACAAGTTACTGTAGGTATTTGAATCCACTTGTTCCAACAAGGGTTTATGAGAGTGCTCAATAGCGCCCCCTCTCAGACATGGGCTAGCATAGCAACTGCCAGCCTCACTGTATATACCGGTGCACATTCCATTCCACATTAGGAAGTAACTGACGTCCAAAACGTCATTCAAGTCTCCTGTCCATCACAAACACAACGCAGGGCCTAAGAGGCCTGAACTTGCGGCGTTTCCAGTGCATTCAGTGGAGGTTACGTATGCATGCAAAATACAAACTCTGTTTCCATATGAATTGGGAAATTGTGTTAAATGTAAATATAAACGGAATACAATAATTTGCAAATCATTTTCAACCCATATTCAATTTAATGCACTACTAAGACAAGATATTTGATGTTCAAACTCATAAACTTTTTATTTTTTTTGCAAATAATAATTAACTTAGAATTTCATTGCTGCAACACATGCCAAAGTAGTTGGGAAAGGGCATATTAACCACTGTTTTACATCACATTTTCTTTTAACAACACTCAATAAACGTTTGGGAACTGAGGAAACTAATTGTTGAAGCTTTGAAAGTGGAATTCTTTACCATTCTTGCTTGATGTACAGCTTAAGTTGTTCAACAGTCCAGGGTCTTGTTGTCATATTTTACGCTTCATAATGCGCCACACATTTTCGATGGGAGACATGTCTGGACTGCAGGCGGGCCAAGAAAGTACCCGCACTCTTTTACTACGAAGCCACGCTATTGTGACACATGGCTTGGCATTGTTTTGCTGAAATAAGCAGGGGCGTCCATGATAACGTTGCTTGGATGACAACATATGTTTCTCGAAAACCTGTATGGACCATTCAGCATTAATGGTGCCTTTACAGGTGTGTAAGTTACCAATGCCTTGGGCACTAATGCACCCCCATACCAACACAGATGCTGGCTTTTGAACTTTGCGCCTATAACAATCCGGATGGTTATTTTCCTCTTTGTTCCGGAGGACACCACGTCCACAGTTTCCAAATATAATTTGAAATGTGGACTCGTCAGACCACAGAACACTTTTACACTTTGCATCAGTCCATCTTAGATGATCTCGGGCCCAGAGAAGCCGGCGGCGTTCCTCAGTGTTGTTGATAAATGGCATTCGCTTTGCATAGTAGAGTTTTAACTTGCATTTAGAGATGTAGCGACCAACTGTAGTTACTGACAGTGGTTTTCTGAAGTGTTCCTGAGCCCACGTGGTGATATCCTTTACACACCGATGTCGGTTTTTGATACAGTACTGCCTGAGGAATCACAGGTCCGTAATATCATCGCTTTCGTGCAGTGATTTCTCCAGATTCTCTGAACCTTTTGATCATTTTTCGGACCGTAGATGGTAAAATCCCTAAGTTCCTTGCAATAGCTCGTTGAAAAATGTTGTTCTAAAACTGTTCGACAATTTGCATACAAATTGGTCACCCTCGCCCCATCCTTGTTTGTGAATCACTTAGCATTTCATGGAAGCTGCTTTATTACCCAATCATGGCACCCACCTGTTCCCAATTAGCCCGCACGCCAGTGGGATGTTCCAAATAAGTGTTTGATGAGCATTCCTCAACTTTATCAGAATTCATTGCCACCTTTCCCGGCTTCTTTATCACGTGTTGCTGGCATCAAATTCTGAAGTTAATGATTATTTGCACAAAAAAAATGTTTATCAGTTTGAACATCAAATAAGTTGTCTTTGTAGCATATTCAACTGAATATGGGTTGAAAATAATTTGCAAATCATTGTATTCTGTTTATATTTACATCTAATACAATTTCCCAACTCATATGGAAACAGGGTTCGTACTAATTTATTTTGTTTTCACGTAAAAATCCCTAATTTTATAAGGTCAGGTGGCTAATATATTGCCGTGACGCACTGCCACAATAAAATACATTAAGGGGAAACCCTTTAATTCAAAAACTCATGAACAGATTTAGCAGCCAACATAGTTAAATGTAGTAAAGAGTTATAATTACTTACACACAAAGCCAGGTGTAGGCTGAGGCAGTTATAATTTACTAAACATGTACTAGGGATGTAATGATTACCTATATAATTGAAAAATTGAGGTAGAACTCCCGATGGTTAGTATTACGGTTTTAGATCAAAATTATGTAAAACCTTGATTGATAACCGCACTTTGATAAACTCAAGGACCTATGATATTGCTAATTTCCTAGATAAACTAAGTAACCTTAACGTCTGTCCCAATTATTTACATAAGCCTTGGGGAAATGGTGCATGCAATATTTAATCAAATGTTTTCTTTTGTTCTGAATAAATCAAAGCACTAATGTTAATAAATAAATCATGTCAGAATTGCTAATTAGAGATTGATTGGCAACACTAAATTGGCCCAAGTGTGTGAACAGGAGTGTGAATGTTGTCTGTCTATCTGTGTTGGCCCTGCGATGAGGTGGCGACTTGTCCAGGGTGTACTCCACCTTCCACCCGAATGCAGCTGAAATAAGCTCCAGCACCCTTTGCGACCCCGAAAGGGACAAGCAGCAAAAAATGGATGGATGGTTTGAATTGCTAAGTAGTCCACTGCATTTTTGTTGCTACTATTAAAACAAACACTATGTTATCATTATCGTGTAAATGTGTCAAGAGAAAGAAAATGTACCTGCTGTGCTGCTGTGTCTTGTGGTGGCGTTTACGGGTGGATATTGAGGAGGCAGTGCCTTCGTAGACAATCTCCACGCTGGGACTGCGTCTGCTGCTATGAGATCAGAGAAGAAGGGTCACTGAAGTGTCGGATTGGACAGAGAAATCGGAAGTTCTTACCTCATATCTGATCTGCCACGCTTCCTTCTTTTGTTCTTCCTCCCTCGCGGCCTCCAGCTGGGGTCTGTGTGGCGGTCAAGGTGTCGGCTCTTGTACTTTCTCTTCCCGCCAGGCTTCTCTTCGGGTGTGCGTGCCGGCGTGTGAGGCAATGACGGTTGTGGGGAGGAGCAGAGCGAGGACGAGGAGGACGAGGGGGAGGAGGAAGAAGTGGTGAGACGGGAGTCCCGAGATGAGCAGTATTCGGAGGCGGAGTCTGCCGGGCTGACAAGGAGCGGTGAGATGGACTCAATGCTTGAGCGCATAGGTGAGCACATCATTGCAGGATAAATGCAGCGATTGGGATTGGCCGAGATACCGCTTACACCCCGCCTTTTCCTTTTTCTCCTCCTCCTGGTGCTCTTGGCTTCGGGAAGAGGCGGACTGATTGTGCATAGCGAGCTGCCTGAGCCAGAGAAACAAGCCCTGCCGCCCTCCGTGTCTTTTGCCTTTATAGGGGTCGAGATGGAGGTAGTGATTGGAGGTAATGTGGAGAGGGGCTCTGTCTTTTGGAGCTCCTCCCCTTCTGTGTCAGAAGACAGCTGTACGAGTTCAGGTGTGCGTTCGGCCATTGGCTTTTTGTATCCTACGATCATGCACTCGCCCTCCTCATTGACTGCTTCCGTTGGGGCGGGGCTTAACGCCTCTGAAGTGGAGTAAGAGGGGCCCGGCGTCTCGTCGTCCCAGGCTGAGAGGCTGAGTGAACTTCCATCTGGAATGACATTATTGGGATGCGCTTCCTCTTCTGCTTCCTCCCCTTCGGAGATAGCAATTACGGAGCTGTTGGCGGAGTCACCGTTCGAGGCGTCCAGCTCCATGGCGTTGGGCAGCGGCTGGTACACAGCTTCCAGGTCGTAGTTGTCCATTGTGAGTGGCGAACGGGCAAAACTGACCAACTCGTGGAGAAAGTGCTCTGTTCGGGCCAATAGGAATGGCCGCAAATCTTCCTCGATAGTGGGCGTGTCTTCCAGGCCGTGTCGAGCCAGTCTTGCTATGATGAAGCTCTGTACGATGTTTAAGAGTGAGCCCTGCGCACCGTACAGCACTGTGAGCTCCCGGCGCAGCCAGGGACGGAGTCTGTTCAGTTGGGTGGGGTCCCGTCGGAAGCCATCGACCGTGATATCACGCTGCGCTTCGGTCTCACTCACACCAGCTACGCCATGTACACGGACACTGCAGCGGTAGAGGGCACGACGAAAGGCCACTGCCTCCCGTTCCCTAAGACGTCGCAGAACCCCACCTTCTTGCTGAAGACGTAGCCTTGCCGACAATCGGGTCATGAGCCGCCGTGATGCGCTGTCGTTTGGGGCCGTGCCCGCTCCGGGGCCCCCCAGGCCTTCAAATATGACGCCGTGCTCCGCCAGGTTGGCCGCACCCCTAAGGTGCTGCTCGTCATCGGCGTATTCATCATGAGGAGGGACCGAAAGAGGTGGGACATCCAGATACCACTCCCAAACGCCACGTTCCTCCTCCCTTCTACGCCTCCTGGCAGTGGTTTCCGTGCCATCAGCGACTCGGTGCCTCCTTAGCAGGAGCCTCATCTGCTGGTCGTTCCTTGCCGCAGATGCCATAGCCGCTACCATTGCCACTGTGGCCGCGACACTACTGCTCGGGGGGGCAGCCCGCAAAGTGTACTCCTTAAAGTCGTCATGTGCACGCACCGAGTGCAAGATGGACTTGAAGGGCTGCTTGCAAAGCGGACACTCAGCCTTGTTGTGCGACCACTCCTGGATACATGGGAAGCAAAAGCGGTGGAGGCAGCGGTCCAAGTAAGCCATGTTGTTGAAGCGGTCCAAACAGATGGGGCACTTGGAGTCAGGCGAAGCATCCTCTGAGGCAAGAGCGGCTCGGGCCGATACTGAAGAGGAGGAGGCGGCAGGAGGAGAAGACGTGGTGGTCTGTCCGCTCCTGGTGTTTTTTGTCTTCTTCGCCCTGCGATTTCCACTGCCACTTGCTCGACTCCTTACCTCTTCCTGCTGCTGTTCTCCTTCGCCACCATTGTTGGTGTCCCTTTTTGTGTCAGAACGGCGAACACGCAGCTTCATTGACGTGGGGGACATCACCTGACCAAAGACAAGACGCATCACGATCAAGGAGGGCTGGGCAATATATCGATATGCACGATATATTGTGGGTTTGTCTCTGTGCGATATACAAAATGACTATATCGTGATATTGGAGTATACGTCCTCAAGCAGTTGCTTTTAGCTGCGGGCATTACATTACAGGCTCTACTCGCTCTTTCCTGTCTCTCCTTCTCACAGACAAGCGCACCTTCTTACACACATCACATACTCTCACGTCATACGTCACATACATATACGCCCTCGCGGAGCTAGCAGCATGGGTAACGTTAGCTGTGGTGCTAGTAGAGCCGCACGAGTGGTAATACGAGAGAAAGAAGGTGCGAATGAAGGAAGAATTAATTGCCAAGAAAAACAGCAGGGGGTCCGTCGTCTGGCGGTGGTTTGGCTTCAAGTGGGAATATGTCAAACAGACAACCGTAATTTGTCAAGTGTGGGCCAAAAGCGTTGCTGTAAAAAGTAGCATTACTGCTAATATTGTAGCATCATTTGAAAAGTCACCTGCTAGAGAGCTTACTCCGCTTATCAACATCTCCGTTCGGTGCAACACGCCCACACCATTAAAATGCTGAGGCAAACATTTCCACATCAACACCGTATGAAAAAAATAGTCCACAACAGAATGTAATAACATCCGTAGTAACCTACCACATAGTGAAGGACAAATAGTATTTGATTTCCTATTATGCAGCTAATTTTTATTTGACACTTTAAATGTCTCTCACAATCTTGCACTCTCTGTTTTGGAAATGACATGAACATTTGTTCCACTGCTTAATAACTGTTTAATTAATACAGTTTTGGTCAATTGACTTAGTTGTAATTTCCTTCTCTGCATTACTTTTAAAATGAGCATATATTAATGCAGTATGAAGAATGTTTTAATGTAGACACATAGAATCATCGTACTGCTGTGATTATATGCATCAAGTGTTAATTCAAGGTCAAGGCAAAATATCGAGATATATGTATAGCCTAAAAATATGGAGATATTAAAAAAAGCCATATTGCCCAGCCCTACGATCAAAACATTTCTTCCAGCATTGGGCAAGATTTTGTACGTGTGTTTGTGGGCATTTTGTGTCATTGGTCTCTAATTTTTCATTCAACTGTTTGGCACCGACAAGGAACAACTTTAGTTTTAGGTTATTGAATATGGAACAGCAAAAGAAAAGTAAGCATAGGTATGTGTATATTCACCACTGGCTGGCTCTACGCAGTGGTCACTCAGAGCATTTCAAACTTGAATGCGGCATCGTGAGTAGCAACCGGCACGTTGTTTTCAGAGTTCAACTGCGATCGCGTACATTTTTTCACCACTATAGGCCTATTTTCATGACGTAGAACACATATCCTTGTTTATTCAGAACATCGATATTTTTAGGTAAGACAAGTTTTTGTGCCACAAAGCTCACATAAAAGTTGACGCTGCAAACTCAACAAATAATCTACAATGAGTGAAAACTTCATTGGAATTGCTTTTAAAGTGTAAGTTACACATGTATCGGAGAGTCTGCCAAATATATTTTAAATTGATGGATTTTCACACTGGTTCTTTAGACCAGTGTTTTTCAACCTTTTTTGAGACAAGGCACATTTTTTTGCGTTGAAATAATGCGGAGTAACACCACCAGCAGAAATCCTTAACAAACGAAACTCAGTTGACAGTAAAAAGCTGCTGTTGGATATGACTTTAAAGCAGGGGTCACCAACACGGTACCCGCGGGCACCAGGTCGCCCGTAAGGATCAGATGAGTCGCCTGCTGGCCTGTTCTAAAATAGCTCAAATAGCAGCACTTACCAGTGAGCTGCCTCTATTTTTTAAATTTCATTTATTTACCAGCAAGCTGGTCTCGCTTTGCTTGACATGTTTAATTCTAAGAGAGACAAAACTCAAATAGAATTGGAAAATCCAAGAAAATATTTTAAAGACTTGGTCTTCACTTGTTTAAATAAATGTATTTATTTTTTTTACTTTGCTTCTTATAACTTTCAGAAAGACAATTTTAGAGAAAAAATAAAACCTTAAAAATGATTTTAGGATTTTTAAACACATAACTTTTTACCTTTTCAATTCCTTCCTCTTCTTTCCTGACAATTTAAATCAACGTTCAAGTAAATGTATTTGTTTTATTGTAAAGAAAAATAAATACATTTTAATTTAATTCTTCATTTTAGCTTCTGTTTTTTCGACAAAGAATTTTTGTGAACTATTTCTTCAAACTTATTATGATTAAAATTCAAAAAAATTATTCTGGCAAATCTAGAAAATCTGTAAAATCAAATTTAAATCTTATTTCAAAGTGTTTTGAATTTCTTTTAAAATTTTTGTTCTGGAAAATCTAGAAGAAATAATGATTTGTCTTTGTTAGAAATATAGCTTGGTCCATTTTGTTATGTATTCTAACAAAATGCAGATTGGATTTTAACCTATTTAAAACATGTCATCAGAATTCTAAAATTAATCTTAATCAGGAAAAATTACTAATGATGTTCAATAAATTATTTTTTTTATTTCTTCAAAAAGATTCGAATTAGCTAGTTTTTCTCTTCATTTTTTTCAGTTAAATTTTCAATCAATCAATCAATCAATGTTTACTTATATAGCCCTAAATCACTAGTGTCTCAAAGGGCTGCACAAACCACCATGACATCCTCGGTAGGCCCACATAAGGGCAAGGAAAACTCACACCCAGTGGGACATCGGTGACAATAATGACCCAGTGGGACGTCGGTGACAATGATGACTATGAGAACCTTAGAGAGGAGGAAAGCAATGGATGTCGAGCGGGTCTAACATGATACTGTGAAAGTTCAATCCACAATGGATCCAACACAGTCGCGAGAGTCCAGTCCAAAGCGGATCCAACACAGCAGCGAGAGTCCCGTTCACAGCGGAGCCAGCAGGAAACCATCCCAAGCGGAGGCGGATCAGCATCGCAGAGATGTCCCCAGCCGATACACAGGCAAGCAGTACATGGCCACCGGATCGGACCGGACCCCCTCCACAAGGGAGAGTGGGACATAGAAGAAAAAGAAAAGAAACGGCAGATCAACTGGTCTAAAAAGGGAGTCTATTTAAAGGCTAGAGTATACAAATGAGTTTTAAGGTGAGACTTAAATGCTTCTAAACAATGTTTCAAGATTTAATTTGCATTTTGCTTTTTTTTTGTTTCTTCTCTGTCATGAAAAAGGGATTTTTTTGTGGTTGGTGCACTATTTGTAAGTGTATATTGTGTTTTTTATGTTGATTTTATTTTTAAAATTTTTTTTTTAAAAATCTTCTGCGGGCCCAACCACCGCGGCCCGGTGGTTGGGGGACCACTGCAATACAGTACATTTTCCGTACAATTGACCACTAAATGGTCACACCCCAATAAGTTTTTCAACTTGTTTAAGTCTGCGAGGTCCACGTTAATCAATTCTTGGTAGACACTCAACAACAACACATAATTTGCATACCATAATCACTGGTTTGCAAAAAATATTTTTAACCCAAATAGGTGAACTTAGATCATCTCCCACGCGCCCAAGAAGAGAAAGTCGGCTAGTCTAAACGGTTTAGACTAGCCGACTTTCTCTTCTTGGGCGCCCACGTCACAAGTCGAGTCGGACCAATCATGTTTACTCAGATTGTTCAGATTAAACCTATTACTTTCACAGTATCATGTTAGATCCGCTCGACATCCATTGCTTTCCTCTTCTCCAAGGTTCTCATAGTCATTATTGTCACCGACGTCCCACTGGGTGTGAGTTTTCCTTGCCCTTATGTGGGCCTACCGAGGATGTCGTAGTGGTTTGTGCAGCCCTTTGAGACACTAGTGATTTAGGGCTATATAAGTAAACATTGATTGATTGACTGATGTTTCTTTGTTATACCAACATTTCAAAAATACCAAGCCTTTTAAATTGGGGTAAATATTACAAAGTTATAACTTATAGAAACAAAAAAGGTCACACCTACAACATTTAGCCCCATTGACTTTGTACATAGGGTGGACAGGGTGAAAACCTTTAAATTCCTTGGGACCCACATCAGCGAGGACCTCACCTGGGATCACAACACCCAACAAACAATAAAGAAAGCCCAGCAGCGACTGTACTTCCTAAGAAGGCTGAGAAAATATGGTATGCCACACAAAATTCTCAGCAACTTCTATAGAAGTACGGTTGAGAGTGTCCTTACCAGCTCAATCACGGTCTGGTATGGAAACTCCACTGCTAAGGACAGGAAGTCACCCCAGCGAGTGATTAAAACTGCTCAGTACATATCAGGAGCAGCCTTCTCCTCACTACAGGACATGTACTCTACCAGGGCCACCAGGAGAGCACACAACATCATAAAGGACAGTACACACCCACAGCACAGTCTCTTCAGCCTCCTACAATCAGGCAGACGATACAGGAGCCTGAAATCCAGGACTACGAGACTGACATCAGTTTCTACCCACAGGCCATCAGGCTTGTGAATGCTAACTCGTGAATGCTAGCTCCCCCGCACCCCATTTTTACTTTGTCTTTTTGAACAAAAGACAGGTACCTTGACAACCACCGAACTGTGAACCATCACTGTGGACACTTTTCACCTTTGATCACCAAAAACACTTTAACTGCTGCTGTGACCCAAAGTCACCTCCATATTTATACTGTTGAATGTCAATCAGAATGTGCAATAATGTTATGTTAATCACTGTGCCTTGTATATACATTTTTATTTTTAGCTAAGTACCGTGTGACTTGTTGAAGGGTGGACTGGCAAAGTAAAATTTTCATTGTACGGCAAACTGTCTGTTTAAAGGCCTACTGAAACCCACTACTACCCACCACACAGTCTGATGGTTTATATATCAATGATGAAATATTAACATTGCAACAAATACCAATACGGCCTTTTTAGTTTACTAAATTGAAATTTTAAATTTCCCGGGAATTTTTTCTTGAAAACGTCACGTAATGATGACGTGTACGCTTGACGTCACGGGCTGTTAGGACATATGAGAGCTGCGCGCACACACAGCTAAAAGTCGCCTGCTTTAACGGCATAATTACACAGTATTTTGGAGATCTGTGTTGCTGAATCCTTTGTAATTTGTTGAATTAATATTGGAGAAGTCAAAGTAGAAAGATAGAATTGAGAAGCTTTAGCCTTTAGCCACACAAACACACGGTGATTCCTTGTTTAAAATTCACGGCGGTGAAACTTTACTATGGATCACAGCGAACATTGATCCCAACCGAATGTCAACCAGCAGGTTTCGGTTAGAAAATTGTGGTAAAAAGTCGCTTCTTACCAGAGATCAGCTGAGCTTGCCCCGTCCATAAAGCTGCCATCGACTTCCCTGAGACACTGCGCCTCAACACACCCGTGGACACACACCTCCGACTATCAGGTACTGTTAAACTCACTAAAAGACTAGCAAAACAATAGAAAGATAAGGGATTTCCCAGAATTGTCCTAGTAAATGTGTCTAAAAACATTTGAATCCGTCCCAATGCAATCACGTTTTTTTTTTTTACTAGTCTGTCGCTATCAATATCCTCAAACACGAATCTTTCATCCTCGCTCAAATTAATGGGGAAACTGTCGTTTTCTCGGTCCGAATAGCTGTTTTTGTTGGAGGCTCCCATTAAAAACAATGTGAAGATGTGAGGAGCCATCAACATGTGACGTCATCGTCTGCGACTTCCGGTAGAGGCAGGGCTTTTCTGTTAGCAAGCAAAAGTTGCGAACTTTATCGTGGATGTTCTCTACTAAATCCTTTCAGCAAAAATTTGGCAATATCGCGAAATGATCAAGTATGACACATAGAACGGACCTGCTATCCCCGTTTAAACAAGAAAATCTCATTTCAGTAGGCCTTTAACTGTGCATATGACAATAAACAATCTTGAATCTCGAAGAGGTTGGCCATAAATTGGTGCATTTTCACCGGGTTGAAAAAAAAATCATAACTTACTTAATATTTATCACAGGAAAACGATACTTTTTATCACTCGAATCGTCTTAAGAAGACCTGTATGATAAAACTAGTTTCATTTAAAGGAATTATTTTTTCAAATATTACACACATACCTTCATAGAAATGGACACAATACATATAGCTCACAAACCTTTTGAAAGTGTTCTACAAAATATCACAAGACAACCAAATAAAACGGACAACAAAGAGGCATCGTGAGCTAACTGCTATTAGCGACGTTAGCTGAGCCCCAGTCGTGCAGTTGATGAGGAAGGATACAGTTTTCTTATTTTGGTGTTTTTTTTAAAGATCTTTTAGTTTGTTTCATGATGTGTTCGCATGCTAACATGGTTAGCTTCCGTACCTCGCCACAAGCACACTCACGACTCTAACCGGCAACACCTTTTCATTGGATTTTCACTCCTCTTTCGAGAGACGAACTTCCTGTTTACTGCTCCTTGGCTCGCAGTAATTTTAGAGAGAAATTCCCAATAAAATTGTTCTGAAAAATGTGTGACTTTTGAGGATAGCTCTCGCCGAAACGAACATCTGAGGCTGTTACCGTGCACTGGTGTTACGTCATCATTGCTGGACCGACTACTCAGAACTCCCGGATGTCTTTCATTTAATTGTGGGTTTTACTTGTAGTTTATATTAGAATGAGTTTGACGTTTTACAAGGGGTGTTTACAAAATAAATATGACACACTAACCGCATCAATAACACCTAACAAAAGCGCGAGAGAGCCACAACACACACATATTAAATATAATTCCCAGGATGTACGGAGATGATTGCGGTATAAAGGGTGATTGATATCCCCATCAAATATTTAATTTACTTTTTGCAATAAATAGTTTGAGTTGGACTGACCTGCAGTAACGACTTTCAAACACGTGGGGGCACTAAATACCCGTGCTGTTCCCCACACTGTTGGTGAGGTGGGTCAAAGGTCAATTTATTTATGACGTCATTGATGTAAACAACTTGTATTTGTTTGAACGTTTGCAGCTATTGTGACCTTTGGGGTCAAGTCACACCTAATTTTTAACCTCATCAAGTCAGCTCACCCTGAATGATGCAACTCAAAACTTCATTGCAACCATTGGAAGGGACGCTGCGTTGCCAAGCAACCGCATCCTGCTGCTGATGTGATGGTGATGATGATGAAGCACACTGGATACATCTTGCAATGTTTTTATTTTTTTAATTGAAGCATCCTCAAACAGGGGGCGGGACATTACACACATATCCCACAGTGCATTAGTGCAAGTTAGAAAAGTCACATGACAGTATGACAGCAGGTAGAAACATTTAGAAAAATAGAACTATGGTACAAACATGGACATTGTCACATCATGCAGGAAGTCCTCCACCTCACCAGGAGGCCAAAAACACTTTCCTGCCGCGGCATCAAATTACGGCGCTCACAGCCAGCGAGTAGGCAGCCATCATCTGTGCACGGAGCTGCTGCTTGACATGCACGCGGCCGTGCCGCTTCCGCTCGTCGCTGCGTGCGAAACACTTACCGCACACGTCGCAGGAGAAGGGCTTCTCGCCTGTATGCGTGCGCATGTGCGTAGTCAGGTGATCGCTGCGGCTGAAGCTACGCGCACACACGCTGCACTGGAAGGGCTTATGTCCCGTGTGGACGCGCACATGCCTGTTGAGCTCATCCGAGCGTGAGAAGCGGCGCTCGCAGCCCTCCACGGAGCACGGGAACGCCTTGGCCTTCACGCCATTTTTGGCGGGATCTCTCCGAGACACTCTTGTGCGTCCTGGCACATGCAGGCTGCCCAGGTTGACGGTGGGGAAGACACCCTGCAGGAGGGAGGACAGGAGGTTGGCATCCAGGGTGGAGGGAGGGGGTAAGTTGGCATGCTGTCCTTCGGTACTGACGCACCAGTCCTTTATCCAGTCCTCCTCCTGCTTGACTTCACCTCGGCCAACTTCTTGGCTAAGCAGTGCTTCAATAAAGTCCGGAGCGGCCGGAGTCAGGAGGGAGTCGGTGCCTTTAACTGAGGTTGCAACGCTTTTGGCGCCGCAGTTGGCGCTCGCCGGCTCACTCTTAACTTCCACAGGAGGGGGTGTGGCCACAGGTTGGTAGGTGGCGTCCCCCTGCTCCTCCATCTCGCTGCAGATTCCCACGATCTCTGTGATCATGTTGAGAATGGCATCCGCCGTGCAGCTCAGGTCTTCTGCAGGCTCCAACAGGAAGCTTCCATCGCAGTCAAGAGCTGGGGAGAGTGAATCCGAGTCGCTCAAATCGGAGAAGAAATCTGAGTCGGAGGCGTCAGTTCCCGGGGAAACCACTGGCGGGGGAGAGTGTGTTAGTTTTATGTAACAGAACGATGACGTGGACGTCAAAGATGCTGCAACAGCACTCACCTGCCAGATCCGACTCCACGCTGTTTGCCCAGGTGCTGCATGTGTCGTCCAAGTCGGACAGGAAGCTGTGATGGTGCTTGGGAAGCATGGCGGGAATTCCCTCTAAATGGTCTTCAGGTAGAATTCTGCTGCCGGGTTCCATCAGTCTGCTCGCTGGTGCCAATGATGCCGAGCTCCTTCCCTCGCTGGCCGTTTTATACTCTGTCTCCTTGGTAACGCCAGCACCGTCTCATTGGTGGAGAGCGGCGCGAGGGATTCCCCCCACCGAGTGCGTCGAGGATGCCCAAACATGGCCGACTTCCTGTGGTGACAGTGGGCATCCCCGTGCCATAAAAGGGTTTGTGGGCTTTCCTCACTGCGGCAGCACATGTGACCCCCACTGCGGATACATGCATGATGTGTGTGTTTGGAAGCCGTTGCCATGCCGACGGCTGTTAGATGAACATGTGAACACACAAACGACACCACTGCCTGCGATGCAGTGCTGCAGTAAAGATGTTGTTTCCATGGAGACAGAAGAGCATATCCAACATGTCCAACATTTTTAACAGCCCGTGTTTCCATGGCAACTCTACAGCTTGTCCCATCATTGCCATGATCTGGGCCTTCCTTGTGATTGCCTTGACAACCTGATAACAGCAAGGTCGCCTGACGCAGATAAACATGCACACGCCAGCAACAACAACACACACGTGATCTCTCACAAGGTCAATGCAAGCATTAGATTTTAAAAGGCGAGCTGCTCGACTGACATCCCATCATCATGTTGGCTACCATCTTAGTCGGGAGCGTCTCGCCGCTGATGCCAGTGCTGCTCGTCCTCGCCGCCCTTGCCATCTTGATTTTACTGGTGCCAAGTAGACCCAGGGCCACCATTCCTGGCCTGCCATGCCTCCCTGTCCTGGGTAGCCTACCCTGGTTAGGAGGCGTCACCCCGCCGCACCTGCTCTTTACCAAGCTGGGACACAAGTGAGAACTTTGATCCCTTGAAAGAAGACCTTGCTAGAGTAAGCCCAATTGTTGTGTGTGTCTATGTGGTGTGCGTGTGCGTGTGCGTGTGTGTGTGTCAGGTACGGGCCGTTGTTGGAGCTCTACCTTGGGTCGCACCGTACCATAGTTGTCAATTCACATGTCCACGCCAGAGAAGTTCTGCTACAGCGAGGACGAGATTTTGCAGGCCGTCCCAGTATGGTGATGTCCCTTCCTGTTTGCAGCACCACAGTCACGTCAATGCACGCGCCACTCACACTAAGTTTGGGGATGTGGCTTGGCAGGTGACCACTGACCTGCTGACCAGAGGTGGGAAAGACATCGCCTTCGCTGACTACACGCCATTCTGGAAACTGCACCGACGTCTGGTCCACAATTCCTTGGCTCTGTTTGGTGAAGGAAACGGCCGCCTGCAGGAGATTGGTAGGAACTCAGCCCCTCGCACTTTTTTTTCTATGTGAAACTCTATCACATTAGTTCCTGACAGTTATGTCTGAGGTGGAAAGTCTGTGCACGGAGTTGTTGTCCTATGGAGGGCGTGGCTTCGACCCATTGCTTGCAGTGACCACAGCCATCACCAATGTGGTGTGCACACTGGTGTTTGGCGCTACCTATTGCCACGGAGACAGCGAGCTGCAGGAGGTGATGCAATACAACGACGGCATCGTCCGCACCATCGCCAGAGGAGGACTGGTGGACATCTTCCCCTGGATGAAGGTACCAGAGCCAAAACTGTTCTCTCACCTTCATGGATGCTTTGTGGCACTCAGCTGGTTATAGTTAAGATGTAATTGTTTCAGACATCAAGGAACATATCGCGGTTACATTTGCAGATTTTTATATACTCTGTCCCAATTTAAGGGTGTTTTGAGATAAGAGCTGTTTATTGGCTGATTATTATGCTTTTAGTGCCAAGTAAAAATTTGAGTTGCAAGCATAACCGCCATTAGTTGCATTAGTAAATGTCAGAGTGAACACCGTAAAGTCTGATGAAAACCTCTGGTCTTACAGGCTAAAAATTACATTATAGATTGAGATCGACATAAATTTATTTTTCCAACCATTGAAAGGAAGAAAGCGTGCTGAGAAGAAGAAGTGGATGATAGTTTAGTTTAGTTTATTATTTCTTCGGTCAGTGGTCAACAAAATAAAAACAAGCGATCATTGAATTAAAGAAACAAATAATCAAAAACATGACAGACCATGCAGCAGACTTGGCAAAGCAAGAGAAATATCACTGCTCGCCTGCCCCATACTGAAACAAAATGAGTCCAACACCAGCCAAGGATGTTAAAATATTAAAAAATGGCGGAAATTTATCCATGAAACTATGGAGAAGCTGAAAGGAGCTACCGTGGACGTCCATCTTTAAGATAAACGCTGTACATATTATGGCAATACTTCATAAATTACTGTAGTTGTTAGTAGTACATTTTTCTGTATTGTGTTTGGACAATATTTCTTATTTAAACTTTGTTTTTCTTTTTAAAAGGCCTCCTCCATTTAAAAAGTGTTGCATTGTGAGCACAGATTAAGATGACAATAATTAATTTCAGAGGTTGACGATGAAGTGTTTTGAGTTAAAGGTTCCGTCACAGAACCAATTAAGCCTTTAAGCTAGGGTAATACCGTATCTGAAAAGGAGTCAGAAGAAGCTAAGCTTATATTTAATTTTACCCCTTCTCCGTGTCTTTTACTGATAATTCATTCACACCATAAGTTATAAATGTTAAGTTAATTTCTTGCATGGAAGACATAAGGTGTTGGAAAATATTTTTATAAACGAAATGTGAATAATATATAATATAATATCTCCTCTCTTAGCTGCAACCTTATCGTGGTAGAGGAGTTTGCGTGTCCCAATGATCCTAGGAGCTATGTTGTCCGGGGGCATAAAGCCCCCTGGTAGGGTCTCCCAAGGCAAACAGGTTCTAGGTGAGGGATCAGACAAAGAGCAGCTCGAAGACCTTTATGAAGAAGAAACATCATGGACCCAGATTTCCCTCGCCCGGACGCGGGTCACCGGGGCGCCCCTCTGGAGCCAGGCCCGGAGGTGGGGCACGATGGCGAGCGCCTGGTGGCCGGGCCTGTTCCCATGGGGCCCGGCCGGGCACAGCCCGAAGAGGCAACGTGGGTCCCCCCTCCAATGGGCTCACCACCCATAGCAGGGGCCATAGAGGTCGGGTGCATTGTGAGCTGGGCGACAGCCGAAGGCAGGGCACTTGGCGGTGCACTTGGCGGTCCGATCCTCGGCTACAGAAGCTAGCTCTTGGGACGTGGAACGTCACGTCACTGGGGGGGAAAGAGCCTGAGCTAGTGCGCGAAGTCGAGAAATTCCGGCTGGATATAGTCGGACTCACTTCGACGCACAGCAAGGGCTCTGGAACCACTTCTCTCGAGAGGGATTGGACCCTCTTCCACTCTGGCGTTGCCGGCAGTGAGAGGCGACGGGCTGGGGTGGCAATTCTTGTTTCCCCCCGGCTCAAAGCCTGTACGTTGGAGTTCAACCCGGTGGACGAAAGGGTAGCCTCCCTCCGCCTTCGGGTGGGGGGACGGGTCCTGACTGTTGTTTGTGCTTATGCACCAAACAGCAGTTCAGAGTACCCACCCTTTTTGGGAACGCTCGAGGGAGTACTGGAAAGTGCTCCCCCGGGTGATTCCCTTGTCCTACTGGGAGACTTCAACGCTCACGTTGGCAACGACAATGAAACCTGGAGAGGCGTGATTGGGAAGAATGGCCGCCCGGATCTGAACCCGAGTGGTGTTTTGTTATTGGACTTTTGTGCTCGTCACAGTTTGTCCATAACAAACACCATGTTCAAACATAAGGGTGTCCATATGTGCACTTGGCACCAGGACACCCTAGGCCGCAGTTCCATGATCGACTTTGTAGTTGTGTCATCGGATTTGCGGCCTCATGTTATGGACACTCGGGTGAAGAGAGGGGCGGAGCTTTCTACCGATCACCACCTGGTGGTGAGTTGGCTGCGATGGTGGGGGAGGATGCCGGACAGACCTGGGAGGCCCAAACGCATTGTGAGGGTCTGCTGGGAACGTCTGGCAGAGTCTCCTGTCAGAGAAAGTTTCAATTCCCACCTCCGGAAGAACTTTGAACATGTCACGAGGGAGGTGCTGGACATTGAGTCCGAGTGGACCATGTTCCGCACCTCTATTGTCGAGGCGGTAGATCGGAGCTGTGGCCGCAAGGTAGTTGGTGCCTGTCGGGGCGGAAATCCTAAAACCCCTTGGTGGACACCAGCGGTGAGGGATGCCGTCAAGCTGAAGAAGGAGTCCTATCGGGTCCTTTTGGCTCATAGGACTCCGGAGGCAGTGGACAGGTACCGACAGGCCAAGCGGTGTGCAGCTTCAGCGGTCGCGGAGGCAAAAACTCGGACATGGGAAGAGTTCGGGGAAGCCATGGAAAACGACTTCCGGACGGCTTCGAAGCGATTCTGGACCACCGTCCGCCGCCTCAGGAAGGGGAAGCAGTGCACTATCAACACCGTGTATGGTGCGGATGGTGTTCTGCTGACCTCGACTGCGGATGTTGTGGATAGGTGGAAGGAATACTTCGAAGACCTCCTCAATCCCACCAACACGTCTTCCTATGAGGAAGCAGTGCCTGGGGAATCTGTGGTGGACTCTCCTATTTCTGGGGCTGAGGTCGCTGAGGTAGTTAAAAAGCTCCTCGGTGGCAAGGCCCCAGGGGTGGACGAGATCCGCCCGGATTTCCTTAAGGCTCTGGATGCTGTGGGGCTGTCTTGGTTAACAAGACTTTGCAGCATCGCGTGGACATCGGGGGCGGTACCTCTGGATTGGCAGACCGGGGTGGTGGTTCCTCTCTTTAAGAAGGGGGACCGGAGGGTGTGTTCCAACTATCGTGGGATCACACTCCTCAGCCTTCCCGGTAAGGTTTATTCAGGTGTACTGGAGAGGAGGCTACGTCGGATAGTCGAACCTCGGATTCAGGAGGAACAGTGTGGTTTTCGTCCTGGTCGTGGAACTGTGGACCAGCTCTATACTCTCGGCAGGGTTCTTGAGGGTGCATGGGAGTTTGCCCAACCAGTCTACATGTGCTTTGTGGACTTGGAGAAGGCATTCGACCGTGTCCCTCGGGAAGTCCTGTGGGGAGTGCTCAGAGAGTATGGGGTATCGGACTGTCTTATTGTGGCGGTCCGTTCCCTGTACGATCAGTGCCAGAGCTTGGTCCGCATTGCCGGCAGTAAGTCGAACACATTTCCAGTGAGGGTTGGACTCCGCCAAGGCTGTCCTTTGTCACCGATTCTGTTCATAACTTTTATGGACAGAATTTCTAGGCGCAGTCAAGGCGTTGAGGGGTTCCGGTTTGGTAACCGCAGGATTAGGTCTCTGCTTTTTGCAGATGATGTGGTCCTGATGGCTTCATCTGACCGGGATCTTCAGCTCTTGCTGGATCGTTTTGCAGCCGAGTGTGAAGCGACCGGAATGAGAATCAGCACCTCCAAGTCCGAGTCCATGGTTCTCGCCCGGAAAAGGGTGGAGTGCCATCTCCGGGTTGGGGAGGAGACCCTGCCCCAAGTGGAGGAGTTCAAGTACCTAGGAGTCTTGTTCACGAGTGAGGGAAGAGTGGATCGTGAGATCGACAGGCGGATCGGTGCGGCGTCTTCAGTAATGCGGACGTTGTACCGGTCCGTTGTGGTGAAGAAGGAGCTGAGCCGGAAGGTAAAGCTCTCAATTTACCGGTCGATCTACGTTCCCATCCTCACCTATGGTCATGAGCTTTGGGTCATGACCGAAAGGATAAGATCACGGGTACAAGCGGCCGAAATGAGTTTCCTCCGCCGTGTGGCGGGGCTCTCCCTTAGAGATAGGGTGAGAAGCTCTGCCATCCGGGAGGAACTCAAAGTAAAGCCGCATCTCCTTCACATCGAGAGGAGCCAGATGAGGTGGTTCGGGCATCTGGTCAGGATGCCACCCGAACGCCTCCCTAGGGAGGTGTTTAGGGCACGTCCAACCGGTAGGAGGCCACGGGGAAGACCCAGGACACGTTGGGAAGACTATGTCTCCCGGCTGGCCTGGGAACGCCTCGGGATCCCCCGGGAAGAGCTAGACGAAGTGGCTGGGGAGAGGGAAGTCTGGGTTTCCCTGCTTAGGCTGTTGCCCCCGCGACCCGACCTCGGATAAGCGGAAGATGATGGATGGATGGAAATGTGAATAATATATGTGTGTATACATATATGTATATGTCTGTATGTGTATATATATGTATGTATATGTATACATGTATATGTATGTATATATATATATATATATATGTATGTATTTTTAAATAATTTTGTATGTATATGTATGTATAATTATATGTGTGTATATATATGTTTATATATATATTTAGGTATAAATTTGTGTGTATATGTACAGATGTATGTATGTTTATATATATATATATATATATATGTATATATATATAAATATATATATATATATATATATATATATATATATATATATATATATATATATATACATATATATATATATTGGCCCTGCCCTGCGATGAAGTGGCGACTTGTCCAGGGTGTACCCCGCCTTCCGCACGATTGTAGCTGAGATAGGCGCCAGCGCCCCCCTCGACCCCAAAAGGGAATAAGCGTTAGAAAATGAATGGATGGATGGAATTAAAAAAACAAAACAACCCACATTTAGATTAAATGTACATACAGGTCTGAAAATGTTGACCAAATTGTACACTTCCTAAACATATAAAGTAACTTACTGGTGATAAACAAGGAATGTTATCCATCCATCTTCCAGCACTTGTCTCTCTTGTGGTCGAGGGGTGGGGGGGCTGAAGCCTATCACAGGTGCTCACTGGCGGAAAGCAGAGTACACCCTGGACAAGTTGTCACCTCATCGCGGGGCCAACACAGATAGACAGATAAGCATTCACACTAACATTCAGACTCTAGGGGCCAATGTTATGTTTTACTTAATATTCCGAGAGGGACAAGCGGTAGGAAAATGGATGGATGGATGTACAATTTGACAAGTTTCTATTGTAGAATTGTTATTTATGACTTCGACTACGTCAAGCCCTTGTGAGTTGTGTCTTTTATTTCCTTATTAATGGAGTTGATGTCATCTTCAGTATTTATCCAGTTCTTTGATGACTTTGACAGCAAGTACTTAGGCTTATTTAGCCTCAATTTAAGTTGCCACCTCCACAAACCTGCCTTCTTGGGGATGCCAGCGTTTTGTCAGATTCTCATTGATATAAACGTTTGTTCCCTTCAGTTTGACCCTCTGCTTCAGCAAAGCCATCTTGCTCTTTTTGTTGGTGAACTTTATGATGATGACATGTGTGTTGGTATTCCTGCTAGACATCGGAATGAATGAGTCAATGTGTTGACACCCACGTCCACCCCCTTTTGGTGCAGAAAGCATCTTGTCCTGCTCCTCTGTTGTCACCTGCTCTGCCATTAGGCATCTAGGTTATCTGACGGCCAGTCATAATCACTTTGTTCATTTGAACACGCTCTTGCAATTCCAGTATCTGACAATTCATTTGAGATGTAATGTGATACTTTCCATCCTTTTTCGTCTTTAAAACATTCACATTCTACTCGAGTCCGAGCACTTTTCCTTCCAGTCCATCCATTTGTTTATGAAACATATACACTATATTGTCAAATTTATTTGGCCACTTGCCTCAACTGACACATGAACTTGAAGTGACATCCCATTCCTAACCCATAGGGTTCAATATGATGTCGGTCCACCTTTTGCAGCTAATACAGCTTCGACTCTTCTCGGAAGGCTGTCCACAGGGTTGCGGAGTGTGTTTATAGGAATTTTCCACCATTCTTCCAAAAGCGCATTGGTGAGGTCACACACTGATGTTGGTGGAGAAGGCCCGGCTCTCAATCTCCATTCTAATTCATCCCAAAGGTCTTCTATCGCATTCAGGTCAGGACTCTGTGCAGGCCAGTCAAGTTCATCCACACCAGACTCGGTCATCTATGTCTTTATGAATCAGAATCAGAAATACTTTATTAATCCCAGAGGGGATATTAAAATGTTCATTTTTATGAGCCTTGCTTTGTGCACTGGTGTTGGAAGAGGACGGGGCCCGCTCCAAACTGTTCCCACCAAGTTAGGAGCATGGAATTGTCCAAAATGTTTTGGTATCCGGGAGCATTTGAAGTTCCTTTCACTGGAACTAAGGGGCCAAGCCCAACTCCTGAAAAACAACCCCACACCATAATTCCTCCTACACCAAATTTCACACTCTTACCACGTTGTGGCTGAGTTGCTGTTGTTCCCAAATTCTTCCATTTCCTTGAGTTTGTAATTTTTAGGAGCGAGGAAATTTCACAACTGGATTTGTTGCACAGGTGGCATCCTATGACAGTTCCATGCTGGAAATCATTGAGAGCGACCCATTCTTTCACATATGTTTGTAGAAACAGTCTCCATGCCTAAGTGCTTGATTTTATACACCTATGCCATGTGATTATTACACCTGATTCTCATAGATTGAGTGGGTGGTCAAATACTTTTGGCAACATAGTGTATATCAACACAGTGTTGCAGTAGCCATCCTCACTTCCTTAACATGTTTTGACTTTCGTTTTGACTATTTGTACTGTTCGTTCAGCTTGGCTTCAATATTAATAAACACTGTTTTTACTTGATCTTTCTGTGTGGAGTTTGGATGTTCTCCCCGTGAATGCGTGGGTTCCCTCCGGGTACTCCGGCTTCCTCCCGCTTCGAAAGACAAGCACCTGGGGATAGGTTGATTGGCAACACTAAATTGGCCCTAGTGTGTGAATGTGAATGTTGTCTGTCTATCTGTGTTGGCCCTGCGATGAGGTGGCGACTTGTCCAGGGTGTACCCCGCCTTACGCCCGATTGTAGCTGAGATAGGCGCCAGCGCCCCCCGCGACCCCAAAAGGGAATAAGCGGTAGAAAATGGATGGATGGATGTTTTTACTTCGTGGTTATGACTTGATTTTCTGTTCTCCTCCACATCCTCTGCAAGGTGTTTCCCAACTCATTGCTAAGGGAGCTGCGGGCATGCATCGCCATGCGAGACCGTCTTCTTGCGCGTAAACTTCAGGAACACAAGGTGACAGCCGCCAATGATATGCATCAGTACAAAGTTCTCAAACAGAGTCGTCAACAGGCGGCGCTGACTGATGGCGAGCCTCGAGACCTCCTGGATGCTTTGCTGAAGGGTCAAAGTTCACCTGGACCGGAGGGGGAGGCCATTACTGATGACCACGTGTTGATGACAGCAGCAGAGACCTTTGGTGCTGGCGTGGAGACCACATCCACCACCCTGTTGTGGATCATAGCCTACCTACTGCACCACCCTGAGGTACTGCAGCTGCTGGCACACCTCACATTTGGCGCTCACCTACGAGTGTGGGGTCCGCATTTTTTGTCACCCACAGATCCAGGAGCGTGTGCAGAAGGAGCTGGACGAGCAAGTAGGTGGCGAGCGACCGGTGTGTGCGGCAGATCGTGGCCGGCTGCCTTACCTGGACAGCGTCATTAACGAGGGAATGCGGATCAGGCCCGTCAGCCCTGTGCTGATCCCACACAGCGCCATGACGGAAAGCAGGTAGGCCTACAACATTGTTACTAGGGGTGTACCAATCCGACATTAATATCGGATATTTGTCCGATATCACCAAAAGAGCAAGCATCGGATTACATCGGTTTGCTTCTAAAATCTCTGATACAAACTGTAGGAGCCAGAAATGTGTAGATGAGGTCACGTGGTGTGTTATTCAGTGTGTATTTACAGATCGGAAGTAGGTGTTATTCCCTCTGAGGTCTTAATCAAGGCTCAAGTCGTTCGTTTTGCTCACAGACATTTATTTTAGCCACGTCTTCTTCACGTTACCAACGTTGCCAAATATAATGCCGTCAGAACTACTGTAATAAAATGAACTTACAATTAGTCTGACATCCAATAACATAAAACACATTAATTTCACATGCATATCAGAAATAATCATACCTCATTGGCCTCATAAACTCCAAGGGAATAAACTTTATTTTCAATCCGAGACTCCATTAACGTCTTCTACATCAAACACTTGTTAATTCCGCCACATATTAATTCTCCCAACAATGTGACCAAATATATTCCCCTCTCAATTTAGATGGGTTTGTAACAAAAATAAAGTTAACATAAACTTGCATGAATTAACTTAAGGAAATACCTTTTAAATCACATTATGTGTACAATATGAACTTATATTTATGCACTGTATTTATTCATTCTCACCAACTATGAAATTATATAACAAATATACATGTTTCTTCTGTCAGCAGCTAGAGTATGTGTCACATGACTTTAGAGGCGGGCACTATAAAGGGCCGTTGTTACCTGCATTTGGCGTGGCGATAGGAGAAAGTAGAGTTGAGTGGCCATCCTTTTTGTTGACCGCTATTACACGGACGCTTTATTGAAAGCATTGGACACTTCCAGTACGCGCTGGCTACAGACGAACTAAGCAAATTTCCTTTTGTACATTCTGCGACTTCATTAAATAATTCACAACATTGCATCCTTGTGTGTGCTTACTGGCGAAACGGAAAGCGCGTCAGACAAATACTAAACCAAGAGTTTTACTTTTAAGCAACAGGCCAATTCGGAGTCACTAGCTATTCTGAAGGTTAACATAATAATGTAATAGTTCCTTTAAGTTCTACAGTTAGGAGATCATTTCTGTTATGGGATTATTGTTATTATTATTATTATTATTTATTTCTATTTAATACGTGTCCGATTGTAGCTGAGATGGGCGCCAGCGCCCCCCGCGACCTCAAAAGGGAATAAGCGGTAGGAAATGGATGGATGGGATGCCTGGGAAAGCTGAAATGTGTATATTTAAGTTGTTTAACCATTGCTATGGCTTCGGTTGCCACGGTTACGGAGAGTTCCGTTTCCGCCAGCTGGTATAAAAAACTGTTAAAAGAGCTACGGCACTAACAGCCAACGCAGCGTCGTTAGTACTACATGGAAGGCAGTTTACCAAAATTGCAGATCGGAGAACAAAACACAGTAAGAGTATTTAAACTAGTGCAACTGATACACTGTCACTTACAACACTGAAATAATTATTTCAGAGTCTTGTAAGTGACAGTGTATCAGTTGCACTAGTTTCACCTCAGGACGTTTAGGCGTTTCACGTTGCCAGTAGACGTGAAGTGCATGCTAACCGCTAGTAAGCTAACCGCAGCACGCACTTGTGTTTGTGTGCTGCACCGTGACTTCACCAACGGCAGGTTTAGTCACGTTGGACTTAAGTTTGTTATATAGACCCTCTCCCCCGTGACTGTATAATTTGGAGAGCGAGTGTGGGACAGTATAGCGAGTTTAGTTATTTGCTATTGTTGCTACATTGCTGCGAGGGACGTGGACACGCGAGGCTGGCGTGTCCATTGCACGCCCTCACGGACTAGTCGACAGAGAGGTGACCCAGGACGAGGCTGGTTCTCCTCTCGCTCCAGACTGGACCTCCTGAGGCATGCTAAAGGAAGCACGGCCATGCTTCCCCCCCTTCCATCTCTACTCCACAACGGGAGGTGTCCCCCCCTCTCCAACGCCTCCTTTGTATCCAGGAGCTTCAACTCACCACCCCACCCCTAAGTTCACCACCGATTCATCAGGACCGCAACGGACAATCTTCTGGCCCAGCCAAGGGGTCCAGGTTGGACTGTGTGTGTGTGTGTGTGTGTGTGTGTGTGTGTGTGTGTTGTGTTTGTGTGTGTGTGTGTGTTGTGTGTGATTGGTTTAGTGCGGGTTGTTCTATTAGTGTATGAGTGTAATTAATGTCTGGTTTTTGTATGTTTATCTGGTGTATAGTAAATGGTTAAACTGTATAAGCCGCCTCCTTTCACTCTCTCAAGATTAGATTCTTGCGTAAATAGTGAATAATTAGAGCATCCCCCCTAAAGTAAAATACAGTCCTTTATAGGCTCCCGTACACAAGCAGTCCTATAAATTCTTTACTTGTGCAAAGCTAACAACTGAATGTCCTCCACTAATCACACACACAGTTTGTCGTTTCTTGTAGTTTAGTCAAGTTGTTTACAAAAGGTAAACATGGTAGGCTATCGGTCATGAGGTAGCAGCTACACGACAGCTAAGCACACACTAGCACAAAAGCTAGATATATGCAGTAAATGTTGAGTCCTTAATTGAACAATATTGCGGTCTAAAATATGACATTTGTCAATATAAACAAGTATCAAATAATTAGTTGCATAATATAAAGATATAGCATTTTACATATCCAAGGGGCGCCAATCCATTGTCTTCCGAGATTTACGAATGCCAACAACATGACAAAAATACTTACAGATACAAAGTCTCTAAAGCAGAAGCATATTAGAAAGTATCGAGTAACAAATGCGTCCGCATCCATCATAACTTTGACGCAATGAATTACTGTGACCATTAGGTATTGCCAAAACAAATTACTTCACTTCAATTTGAAGACAGCATAAGTCTATTCCAGTTAACACGTCGATAAGATTAAATACAATAATATGGCTGTTATTGTCTTCCGCCTGTATTTTGTGTGTTGTTTTTTATACCATTGTTCTCTGTTTAAGTAATTTCACTTGATCAAGCCTTTTCTTACATATCACACTACAAAGTAATAAAAGTATGTCTTGTGATTTGTGCTGATATCGGATTGATATTAAAAATGGTCAATACTCCAAACTGCAACATCTTTATCAAATCTTGATAATGAATGAAGTTGTTTCTGTACACTCCTAATGGTTAAGGTGTGTTTTGGGTGCCCGCACCAAACATTTTATTCTGTCCACAGCATCGGAGGTCACGCCATCCGCCCTGGCACTCGCGTGTTGGTCAATATGTGGTCCATCCATCACGACCCCCACTGCTGGCACCGACCAGACCTGTTTGATCCAGGTAACGCTCATGTGACTTAGAGTAGCGATAACAGCAAGCTAAAAGACACCCGGTCCTTTTCAGATCGTTTCCTTGACAACCAAGGCCGGCGGGTCTTGCCCCCCTGCTTCCTGCCATTTGGGGCGGGACCGCGTACCTGTGTGGGCGAATCACTGGCCAGGCTGGAACTTTTCCTCTTCCTGTCCTCGATGCTCCAGCGAATGAGCTTTACGCTTCCGGACGGGGTGTCCCCTCCCAACCTGCAGGGACGTCTGGGTGTAGTTTTGCAGCCACTACCTTATAAGGTTGCTGTCAAACCCAGAGGGGGCTGGGAAGTTTGTGGTCATGCTAATTCGCTAGAAAAAATTGTTACCTAACCACTTGTGATTTAGGGCTATATAAATAATCTTTGATTGATTGATTGACCTAATTATAAACAAAGCTAAACTGCAAGCTAATGACAGTTTACTGTTTTGACATCTATCAATAAACACTGTTTTACATCTGATCACTTTATTGAGTAGAACTTCATTTTGAGCACAGGTAGACAGACATCAATCGGCTTCGTAAGGTCTTCCCTGCCTTATTTTGACACAATAAAGGGTTATCAGCTTTCATAAACTGAAGCGCTAATCAAAAACAAGCACTCAACAGCGTCTGACTAAAGAGCCAAAAATTGAAAACAAAGATTTACTTCAAAGTTTCATCAGTTAATAACGGCACGATAATGTCCAGCAGAAACATTCCTTATGCTGTGGATAGACAGCAGTGGGCTAGCAAGCGGTTGGATTAGCATTAGCTTGACGTTTGGTTTTTTAGTTCTGACGGAGAAAGTGTTTTTTGTGAATTGTAAAAAATTAAAAAATGAGAAATTTTAGTCTACAGACTAAAGTAGCAATCCCAACCAGCTAAAGAAGAAAGGTGGGACATTGCTGCAGGGGCGGGGCCTGCCATGAGAAGTAGGCTGGCGTTCATCAAGGACATCTCAGTTACCAGTCAATCATATTATGCCGTCTCCATGACAACAACCACCTCGCTGACATCCTCGGGGGAATCGCTACGTGTAGCCACACCTCTGGCGGGGCAGTCGGCGCTGTCATGGAGGCCAGATTTCTTCTCTGCCTCTGCCTCTTCCTCACGGCCCTGGTCGTCTTCTACCTGGCAGCGGCACACTTCGATCCCCGAGTCGCCGGTCAGCCGCCGATGTCGGTACTGGCTCTCGTCTGCATCCATGTCGTCTTCGTCCTCATAATCCGCCTCCTCTTTGGCCTCAAAGACGTCCACGCACGGTGAGAAGAGCGTCTGTTTTGGCGGGAACAACCAGGAAGCTGAGGCGCGTGTGGGCGGGTCTGGCTGAGAGAGGGGGATAGCCGCCACCGGTTCGATGGTAATGTCAGGGGGTAAGACGGAAGGGGCGGGGCCAGCTGCATCTCTCGCATCTGGATCTTCAAGAGGCGTGCTTGTGGGACTGCCGGCCGGCTCCAGATTTTCAAGGACTGTTGCTTGGGGAGATTCAGGTACTGGCGAAGTGGCACCGAGAATGAGGGCGGGGAGGCCGTGTTGCATCACGGGAGATGTAGCATTGAGGCCAGGAGAGGAAGGAGCCTGCAAGGAGGCACAGGCTTCCTGTGCTACGATGCTAAGAGAGAGGCCCGCTTGCTCACTGGGTGTGGAGGCGTGACTGGTGTCTGTCTCGTAGGTCACAGGGGCGGAGAGGGAGGAGCTACACGGGGAAGAGGGGCAGCAGGAGTCACAGGAGCAGCTGGAGCTGCAGGAAAGAAAAAGAAACATCACAGTGATGCGCCGTCGATACCACCATGCCGCCTCACCTGTCGTCTGAGCTGAGGGAGGAGGGGCCGTCGCTAAGGGGGCGGTGCTGCATAAGCAGGTGGGGGTCGGCTATGCGGCGGGGCTGCGGGTAACGCGGCGCCGTGAAGACAGAGCTGTAGGGGGGAGGGGGGGTGCAGGGTTGAGCGGCCACTTCTTCGTATGACGGCAGCTTCAAGGATGCCAGGAAACCTGCGTGCAACGTCACATGTCAGTGCACGCCTTAATGCACGCCACGAGAAGGGGAGGGGCCTTACTGAGGTCCAGCACAGAAGAAGGGTAGGAGGCAGCACCCCGATAGGCCACAAGACTGATCTCTTGTTGACGTTGTTGTTGCTGCACTTGCTGTTTGGCACGCCGATGGCGGTAGGTGCAGCAGCAGCTGAACACAATGAGGGCGGTCCACAGCAACCAGAACCCTGCGTACGTCACATAAATTCAACCGTTACACGGCAGCAACACAAGAGTGCAAATGTAGGCGGGAGGACTTACACCACAGCTGGTAGTAGTACGTGCAGCAGCCCGTCTCGCCGCAGCAGTGACCCGTCTCACACAGGTAGCCTCCGTTAGCGTTGGACCCGGGGCAGTAGCGTGGTCTCCCCAGCAGGGGCGGGCTGCCACCAGAGTGGTACTCCATCGCACCCCTGCCCCGCCCACGCTAGCCACTGATCATGCAGGCTAAACTGTGTTGCTACATTTCTTAGGTTTTAGGATTGACACAAGAATTCTGCTCCCAGAGTCACAATGCTAAGTTAGCTTTTGGTTGCTAACTGCTTGTAGCCTCCGGGCAGAACATGATGTTTTCACACAACTGACCTTATACACTGCGCCAGGGGCCAAAATTCAGTTTGGCACTTCCCCTACCGAGCTAACGGGCTAAGTCCTGCTGCTGCTTGAAGAGACAAGATAGAGGCCTGAGAGGCAATCCCACCTGCAGAGAGACAGGACAAGAATTATTTGATAGATGGCAAAAAGACAGGCATGCAGAAAGTATTCACTAGCTTAGCTCACTTAAGGCCACAAGAGCAACTAATCAATTACATATCTAGCTCGATGACAACACTGGATTTTAAATGAATCAGAACCTGCATTGAAGTCCTTTGCCAAATTGGAGCGCTAAATTGTAAGTCGACATTGCCGCCATATTGAATGTGCCAAGCACGAATGGAGAAGATGCCTCAGTCATGTGCTACATGAAATCGTACCAACCAATATACAGTCCAAACCAGATCTCAGAGGATTACCTTTTACAGGTAAGACTGAAAAAATACTCTTGATTTTATTTGGTTTGGTCATTGTAACATCATTTTACAAACAAAATGCTCAGACATTTTGGCTAATACTATGAACCTCGATTTACAAACTTGATTGGTTCTTGACCAGGGTTGCAAATAGAAAAGTTTCACAGTATTGTGAAGCACATTTCTCTTTAAGAAACTATGTAAATAAAAATGATTTGACAAAAGTCCACATTTTAGTGAAAATGTGTACACTTTGAACACAGTATAAAGTAATAATAATTTTAATGATAATAATAATATTACATTTAATTTATAAGAGGCTTTCAAAAAAACAAGGACACTTTACAATATTCAGATAAAATCATTAAAATGATAATGATAAAACAAAGGATAAAATCAAAATTGTAACAATCAAAGTGCTTAAGTGCTATGCAGTACTGTATATCAAACAAATATAACAAGGTGGTGATAGATTAACTGTCTTTTTTGTGTGTATTAATTTTTTCATGGCGCTGTCTTTATTGGATTAGCGTATTATGGTTGATGGGCCATGTTTGTGTCCGGAACAAACTCTGATTGATGCCGTTACGGGCACATTCAAAGAAGTACCTTTGGTGGCCTCACATACGAGCCGATACCACCAAAATCCTTAAAATTAACTACAATATTGCTACAATAATAGAAATTAAAAATAGTAAAATCCATTTTACCATGTAAAGCTGAATATAGAAAGGCAGACATTAGCGGGATAAGTCTGGGTGTACATGAAGTCATGTTTATAATACTGTGGATTCCCGCAGTCCAACCAGCCTCCAAACAACAAAGAAAAGCCCCTTATGAAGTTTGGTCCATTTCCTTGCATTAGTTTATGAGGCAGATCTGCCACCTCCAATATGGCAGACACACTGACTATCGCAGCTATGGGTCAACCCATTGGACAGTCGTTTGTCGTTTTATCGCAGCTAATTTGTTACAGGCTTGACCGTGGTAAACAAATTCCCACAAAATAAGATTACTATTGATATAATTTATATTTTCATAGTTAGAGCATAAAAAACTGTTTATGACATTTGAAGTACATTTATTAACATAATCAGAGCCTTCTAAATATGAAAAACACCAGTCAACGTTACACTCGCTAAACACAATGAATGTGTGGTGGAAAAAAAGACAAGAGATGGCTCAAAGACAAACAAAAATGAGGGGGAAAGACAGCAAAGGACCAAAAAAAACCCTCCAGAAGCTGTCAGAGGTTTTGCAATCATTTTAAACTGGAAAAGACACAGAACATGGTGAAATGTTTGCGTTGTCAAATGCAATAACAATTTCACAATAGTACTCCATCAATTATTGCAGCACATAACTTCTGCAAACGCTTAATCAACTTGACAGTCTCAGCTAGGATCTGCAAACATTAGCCATCTTGTTAGCGTTGCTGCTTTGTTATTCCACATAGCTCACGCCAAAGGCTTAAAAAATCTCACATGGATCTGTGTTTTTTGACGTCGAAGATTAAATGCATCAACAGTTAATTTCCCGTTCGCATTGCCTGAACAGCTGCTTAGAGCTAATAGCAGTCTTGTTAGTATTGAGTGGTGCACTGAGTTCCACCATCGAGTCTTGCAACGCCTCGCGTCTCGTCTATTGACAATGACAAAGGCTCACCACTAAGATGTGTTATTGACTATGTTTTCATGCACTAAATTACACTGATTTCTCAAATAATTTGGTGTTTTGTATTTTCACACCTACATGTGAAGTCCCAGTGTCCGTGCACTTTCTCTATTGCGACTATTGGTGCCATCTGTACACTGGGGGGGCGCATATTTCGTTTTAGCGCGTATAAATGTTGACCTATGACATTACACCAGGCATCGGCAACTCCTTACAAGTCAACAGTAACTGTTGTAACTGATGTGCTGTAATATTGGCACAGATTATAAATGTTACGTTTCTTATGGCTATGCTGATAGCAGACAGCCACAAGAAATGATCTTAGATTGCGCTACAAACATGACACTCCTACCAAGAATGTATGGGAGCGGATGCAGGTTTGAAGCAAAAAACGATAGGCGAGAGAGAGATTTTAGAGGAAATTTTTGGACGGAGAATTATGGAAATAAAACTTTCAAATGTCTCGGAGTTCATTCAAAAGGATCTGAGGATTGATGGAAGGAGTTTTAAATCCAAAGGAAAAGACAGTTCGTGCCACGGCCAATACTGTTCCAGATGAAGGTTGCCATTGTTCTGGACTATCTTGCCAGTTGTGTAGAATACAAAGTTATTGCTAATCAGTTTGGAGTGCACAAATGCAGCGTGAAGAGGTTAGTGTACACTTTATAATTTGCCTTTAATATACTTGCTTCATTCTCTTTTATCACATTCGTACTTTGTTCGATAGTCCGAATTAAACTGGCTTTCTACAATTCCTTGGCTACCTTCTAAAATAAATACCTGGTTTTTTTTCTACCATCGGTGCACTTCAAAACATTCTGTTTTTTAATTTGTGAAGCAAATAAACAGTCTCCTCGTCATTACAATTGTTGCTTATGTCTTTATTTGATGGTATTTGCTTCCGGGTTATATCTCGCGCCTTGAGACTGCGCGGTATGAAGTGTGCCCTCTGGATGCACACACCTGGTTTTCAATCGCATAATCCAGGTGTGTTGGTCTGATTTTTCAAAACCGAACACGATTGGTGTTTCTGTGGGCTGTAGGATGCTTATTTAGAGCCCAACCATTGGAGAAATCGGACTAATTTAGTGCATGGACACGTACTAACTGATGGTGCAGGAGCTGAAAATGAAGTGCACCAAAAAGTTGTCCTGGCAAAAGTTGTCCAATTTGATCGTCATGGTGACAATAGCGCCAATATTAATTTTGTCATTCTTAACCCAAAAAGCCCTGCCTGGAAAATAGCTATATTGAATTCCATTGCAATAGAAAATAAGACAAATACTGCACTGCAATACATACAACAAATAAATAACACCTAATATGTTTTGTTTTTTTGATACTACCATGTAAAGAAGGCGCAATATTCAAAGCGCGATGTGGCGGCTGTATGTTTATGGTTCAACAGCTGAGGCCTAACTGACTCACAATCACCTTCTCAGCTAAAATATGTCATGACAAGAGAAAGCGAACAGGTTAGCATCAAATATATTCAAAGAAATGTTCCACTCTGCTCACTTAACAGTGACGATGCTGCAGCAGGAAAACAGACTACGATGACATGACGGCGTGTGGTCCGTGAACGCATCACCCACAAAAACACACGTAAAAGAGGAACAAAAGGTGTTACCGCGCCACCCGTCCATCGTCGATGTCGACTTTTGGTTCTGATTCGGTGCGTCGGTTACCACCGGGGCCTCCTCACTGTAACTTGGACCTTCCCCGCCTCCTCGGTAAAGCCCTCCGCCAGCCCCGCCGCCATCACGGCCGTAGCGCGTCAAGCCAGTCGTACCTAGCCGCTGCATCCACCTTGTTTTCCGGTGCACTTTCAGAATAAAAAAACATACGATTTGAGATATTGACTACTGGAACTTAATTATCTTTTAAACATTTTGCCTAATGAGACAAATGAGACAATAGTTCATCTCTAGTCATGTTACCATGCACGCAGCATTGTTTAAATTTAGTTATATTGAAAAGCAGTACATTTTACTTTGATTTCAACGTGACCATAAACTCGTGTAGGAAGTGAACGGTGGTATTTATTTGTCCCTTCAGTTATTAGTATAAAAATAATCTGTAGAGATGCAACTCATGTGGGCTTCACGGAGGGCGCATCGTCCTCTGATAGGCTAACAGATGTGCGCATGCGCGGGGGTATTCGCCTAGCAACAAGGGAAAAATAATTTTCTTAGCGGGTGTTGTGGGACTGACATCCGGGGAGGGAGCGAGGGAGGACGAAGGGTCCACTATATGTCTCTCTGTTCAAAGAAGAGTCAACGTGACGTAAACAACGCGTGCACGTGTCTGCATGGTTTGCATTATAATAACTTCAAACACACGCGCGCGCGCACTAAACTGCTACATTTCCTGCCGTCACATGTGTTCCCAGGTGTGCTGATAAGACAGTAAAATGTCGTTGAAAACACACCCACGCACTGTAAACCATGCTGTGCCAGCTAAACTTCCAGTATAGCAGTCCTTCTCAATTGTGTGGGACCCCCTGGGAGGCGGCTGCGATGCCATGGGTAGCGCGTGTGGCCTGGGGGAATATGCTTTTTTTTTTTTTTTTTTTTACGGTATACTCGAATATGAAAAAGTTGCGCTTGGTTTCACTGTGACTACAGTGGGAGACAAGGAAATCAATGTGTTGTTTTCTTTAATGTTAACAAGGATACTTCAAATGTACAATTTATAGGCCTACTGAAATGAGATTTTCTTATTCAAACGGGGATAGCAGGTCCATTCTATGCGTCATACTTGATCAGTTAGCGATGTTGCCATATTTTTGCTGAAAGGATTTAGTAGAGAACATCCATGATAAAGTTTGCAACTTTCGGTGCTAAGAGAAATGCCCTGCCTCTACCGGAAGTTGCAGATGATGACATCACACGTGTGGGGGCTCCTCACATATTCACATTGATATTAATGGGAGCCTCCAGCAAAAAGGGCTGTTTGGACCGAGAAAACGACAATGTCCCCATTAATTTGAGCGAGGATGAAAGATTTGTATTTGAGGATATTGATAGCGACAGACTAGGAAAAAAAAAAGATTAAAAAAAAACGCGATTGCATTGGGACAGATTCCGATGTTTTTAGAGACATTTACCAGGATAATTCTGGGAAATCCCTTATCTTTCTATTGTGTTGCTAGTGTTTTAGTGAGTTAAATAGTACCTTATAGTCGGAGGCGTACATCCACGGGTGTCTTGACGCCAATGTCTCAGGGGAGTCGAAGGCAGCTTTATGGATGACACAAGCTCAGCTTTTCTCCGGTAAGAAGCGACTTTTTACCAAAATGTTCTCACCAAAACCTGCTGGTTGACATTCTGTCGTAATTCATGTTTGCTTGACCGCGCTCTGATCCATAGTAAAGTTTCACCTCCAGGAATTTTACACAAGGAATCACCGTGTGTTTGTGTGGCTAAAGGCTAAAGCTTCCCAACTCCATCTTTCTACTGTGACTTCTCCAATAATAATTGAACAAATTGCAAAAGATTCAGCAACACAGATCTCCAAAATACTGTGTAATTAAGCGGTTAAAGCAGAAGACTTTTAGCTGTGTGTGTGGCGCTCATATTTCCCTAAAACCCGGGACGTCTTGCGCACACGTCATCATTACACGACGTTTTCAATACGAAACTCCCGGGAAATTTAAAATTGTAATTTAGTAAACTAAAAAGGCCGTATTGGCATGTGTTGCAATGTTAATATTTCATCATTGATATATAAACTATCAGCCCCCCGCGACCCCAAAAGGGAATAAGCGGTAGAAAATGGATGGATGGATGGACTGCGTGGTGGGTAGTAGTGGGTTTCAGTAGGCCTTTAATAGACAAATTATATTGTAGTCGAAATGGAGAGCGGGTGGACCACAAAATATTTTCTTCTTTGGGGTTTAGTAATAGAAAACGGTCCCTAGTGTGTGAATATGGGTGTGAATGTTGTCTGTCTATCTGTGTTGGCCCTGCGAAGATGTGGCGACTTGTCCAGGGCGTACACCGCCTTCCGCCCAATTGTAGCCGAGATAGGCACCAGTGACCCCCGTGACCCCAAAGGGAATAAGCGGTAGAAAATGGATGGATGCAATGGAAAACTTTAATTCCTTTTACTGACTCAAGTTCTAATGTTACTACATTCACATAAGTCACAATCCACAAAGCGCATGTGCAGAATGTTGTACCTGACATGTTACCTCCTGGTTTCCTTCTTTAAAATTTAGTAAGGCTGCAGAGCAAAGGGGTGAGCATCTGGATGAATGAGCTTCCCAGAGTCCTGGCTGAATGAATATGTATTGAACAAATCAGTCTCCCTAGACGGATTCCCATTCATCCGCGCAGGCTGTACATTGGCAGGGAGCTTGTGAGAGGCCTGGAACGGAGTTGGCTCTATTGGTTGCTTTTTTGGGTTTGTTCCTGTTTTTGGTCGTGCTGCCCCCACTTCGACAGAAGATGGCGTAGAGCAGTGGTTCTCAAATGGGGGTACGCGTATCCCTGGGGGTGCTTGAAAGTATGCCACGGTGTACGTGAGATTAAAAAAAAAAATTCTAAAAATAGCAACAATTCAAAAATCCTTTATAAATATATTTATTGAATAATACTTCAACAAAATATGAATGTAAGTTCATAAACTTTTAAAAGAAATGAAACAATGCAATATTCAGTGTTGACAGCTAGATTTTTTGTGGACATTTTCCAGAATTATTGATGTTAAAGATTTTATTTTTTTGTGCAGAAATGTTCAGAATTAAGTTCATGAATCCAGATAGATCTCTATTACAATCCTCAAAGAGGGCACTTTAAGTTGATGATTACTTCTATGTGTAGTAATCTTTATTTATAATTGAATCACTTGTTTATTTTTCAACAAGTTTTTAGTTATTTTTATATCTTTTTTTCCAAATAGTTCAAGAAAGACCACTACAAATGAACAATATTTTGCACTGTTATACAATTTAATAAATCAGAAACTGATGACATAGTTCTGTATTTTACTTCTTTATCCCTTTTTTTCAACCAAAAATACTTTGCTCTGATTAGCGGGTACTTCATTTAAAAAAATGTTCACAGGGGGTACATCACTGAAAAAAGGTTGAGAAGCACTGCGATAGAACACCTTTGGGATGAATTAGAACGTAGACTGAGAGCCAGGCCTGGTGTGTGACCTCACCAATGCGCTTTTGGAAGAATGGCGGAAAACTCCTATAAACACACTCTGCAACCTTGTGGACAACCTTCCCAGGAGAGTTGAAGCTGTAATAGCTGCAAAAGGTGGACCGACATCATATTGAACCCTATTGGTTAGGAATGGGATGGCACTTCAAGTTCATATGTAAGTCAAGGCAGGTGGCCAAATACTTTTGGCAATATAGTGTACGTAAAATCAATAAATATCCTGAATGTGTAAACAAAAAGACCAATATATGCATGTTTTTTCTGTATCTATTATTCGTGCTTTTAGAGCTAGAAGTGCAAAACAATGTTACAAACTGCCTGTGAATATCCACATTCATCCAGGTTTATCCAGCCCATTGACTGGATGTCACCGCGACAAGAGGAAAAACGCCTTCTAAGACAATGGTCCTGTTCAATGCCTTCAAATTCGTCAAAACACTTCTCCACTGCATGAAACTAATTAGCATTTCAGGTAAAAAAAAAAAAAGTGACAACAGACGGAAAATTGAAAGTCACACAAATTGAAAAGGGAATGCAGCAAATTCTGAACTAGCAATTATAAGGATGATGCAATGGACACTTATTAAGGATGGATGTGACATCACAGATGCAATAATTCAATATCCATTCGTCGATTTTCTACCGCTTGTCCCTTTTGGGGTCGCTGGAGCCTATCTCAGCTGCATTCGGGCGGAAGGCAGCGTACACCCTTGACAAGTCGTCACCTCATTGCAGGGCCAATAATTCAATATACTTCACATATTGCAGGGTTCGGTGAAAGCCCAAAAACAAATGCTTAATATATATTTTAGAGGAAAGCAAAACCTTAGTGAGTAGTGCCTTGTTTAAATTCTGCACAATGAAGTTTTATACAGAGAGTTTTCAAGAAACATTTTCCTAGATAATTGTACTGGCTAAGATTGAAGCACAATGAAAAAGACTTTACCCAGATTGCAGTGGATTACAAATTTGGCTGCCATGAACCCATAATGCATAGCAGTGACTAGGGCTGGGCGATATATCGATATACTTGATATCGCGGGTTTGTCTCTGTGCGATATAGAAAATGACTATATCGTGATATTCAAGTATACGTTCTCACGCAGTTGCTTTTAGCTGCGGGCATTACACTAAATGCGTTTCCAACTCTTTGTTGTCTCTCCTTCTCACAGACAGTAAGCGCATCTTCTTACTTACGTCACGCACGTATACGCCCTCGCGGAGCAGAGAGGTAGCGGCATGGGAAAGAAAGAAGGTGCGAATCTGGTAACAAATGAACGAAGAGTTAATTCCCCAAAAATACAGAAGGGGGTCCATCGTCTGGCGGTGGTTTGGCTTCAAGTAGGAATATGTCGAAGAGACAACCGTAATTTGGCAAGTGTGGGGCAAAAGAGTTGCTATAAAAAGTAGCATTACTGCTAATATGTAGATCATACATAATATGTAGCATCATTTGAAAGTCACCTGCTAGAAAATGAAGAGTGCTTACTCCGCATATCAACATCTCCTTTCGGTGCCACACCAACAAAATGCAGAGGCAACCATTTCTACATCAACACCGAAATGAAAAAAATAACAACATAAGGAGATAACGTCCGCAGTAGGGGTGTGGGAAAAAAATCGATTATAATTTTAATCACAATTCTCACGTTGTGCGATTCAGAATCGATTGCCATTTTTTTAAAAATCGATTAATTTTTTAAATTTATTTTTTATTTTTTTATTTTTTTATCAATCCAACAAAACAATACACAGCAATACCATAACATTGCAATCCAGTTCCAAAACCAAACCTGACCCAGCAACACTGAGAACTGCAATTGAGGAGACAAAAACACGACACAGAACAAAACCAAAAGTAGTGAAACAAAAATGAACATTGTCAAGAACGGTATCAATATTAGTTATAATTTCAGCACAGCAGTGATTAAAAATCCCTCATTGACATTATCACTAGATATTTATAAAAGTTAAGAAAAAAAGAATAGTTTCACAGTGGCTTACACTTGCATCGCATCTCATAAGCTTGACCACACACTGTGTCCAATGTTTTCACAAACATAAAATAAGTCATATTTTTGGTTTGTTCAATAGTTAAAACAAATTTACATTATTGCAATCAGTTGATAAAACATTGTCTTTACAATTATAAAAGCTTTTAAAAAAAAAACCTATTATAGCATGTCAGCAGACTGGGGTAGATCCTGCTGAAATCCTATGTATTGAATGAATACAGAATCGTTTTGAATCGGAAAAATATCGTTTTTGAATCGAGAATCGCTTTGAATCAAATAAATCGATTTATAATCGAATCGCGATCCCAAGAATCGATATTGAATCGTATCGTGGGACACCCAAAGATTTGCAGCCCTAGTCCGCGGTAACCTACCACATAGCGATTTGATTTCCTATTATGCAGCTCATTTCTCGTTATTCTAAGTGTTTATTGTTCTTCGGTCAATGTTCAACAAAGCAAACAAACAGTTGTACATTCATAGATTAAAAATAAAAAAGTTGTACATTCATAGATTAAAAATTAATTATTGAAATATCTTGTGTGACATCATGCACAAAAGTGCACTTTATTTGTTTTCAACTATTGTAGTGGCTTTCTGTACAAAAATTGCACTTGAATTTAGTGTTTTGATATGTCTAAGGTATGTATAAGGTACGATTGCGTCGTACCTTAATAGCTGTTCAGGCAACCTTTTAAAGTTGCAGTTCGGTAGTTAAAATGGGCTCCGATAGCGACTGTTCAGCCAACCCTTTTAAGTTACGGTTTAGTAGTTAAGATGGGCGCCGATGGCGTCGTACCTTGATAGCTGTTCAGCCAACCCTTTTAAGTTACGGTTTGGTTGTTAACATGCGCAAGGATTGCATCATATTTAAAATAAAAAATTAAAAAAACACTTGTATGGTCTGAATGCAAAAGGTCGATTTTTGTATTTATTTATTTTTTATTTTTTTAAATCGGTGGAGAAATGTTGAAGTAATATGTTGAAATGAGAAATGGTATTACGAAATTTCGGGAAAACCGGGAATTGTATCAGTTCGGCGTGGCGAAGTTGGTAGAGTGGCTGTGCCAGCAATCTGAGGGTTACTGGTTCAATCCCCACCTTCTACCATCTTAGTCACGTCCGTTGTGTCCTTGGGCAGGACACTTCACCCTTGCTCCTGATGGGTCCTAGTGAGCGCCTTGCATGGCAGCTCCCGCCATCAGTGTGTGAATGTGTGTGTGAATGGGCGAATGTGGAAATACTGTCAAAGCGCTTTGGGCTCTTTAAAAAGGGGTAGAAAAGCGCTATACAAGTACAACCCATTTACCATTTACCATTTAGTTCTGATTAAGAGGAATGTTTTGACTGTGGAACAGTTGAAATGCGTTGAAAATGTGGAAGGAGTAGTCGCCAGAAAAAAGGGTGGAAATAGGGCTTTGGAAAAGAAGGAATTCTGGAAAATCCTGGAATTTTTTGGAAGTTTGAAAAGACGAAGTTTGAATTTCCAGAATGGGGGAATCTGTTGAAGGTGGAATGGTGTGAATAAGTTGAAACATGTGGAAATGGTGGAAGTTTGAAAAATGGCCAATTCATTTTGAATGGGAAAAATGTCCTGGAAAACGTGGAATTCTGGGAAATCTGGGAATTTGTCAAGGGAAAGCCCGCAACTCCTGAATAGGTTTGAAGTTGAAACGTTTTGAATAGGGTGAAAAATGTGGAAGGTAGAGTGTGCCAAAATCTTTAAAATAATAATAATAAGAAGAATAAGAATAATAAGAATAAGGAAATAGATTAATTTTGGTGTATAAAACCAATAACACAGCTAGAGGAAGCAATTCCTGAAGGAATTGTGTGTGAATGCTCCAATGCTGAAGATGAACTAAAATCCTGGTATTTTTTAGTATAGTTGAAGTGGAGCACACAATACCTGAACAGGCTGAATATTTTGAAGACGGAATAGTTGGAATCAAATGAAAAATGTGGGAATTGTGGAACATTGAAGAATGTCCCATTGATTTCAACAGGAATTTCCCCCATCCATCCATCCATCCATCATCTTCCGCTTATCCGAGGTCGGGTCGCGGGGGCAGCAGCCTAAGCAGGGAAGCCCAGACTTCCCTATCTCCAGCCACTTCGTCTAGCTCTTCCCGGGGGATCCCGAGGCGTTCCCAGGCCAGCCGGGAGACATAGTCTTCCCAACGTGTCCTGGGTCTTCCCCGTGAACTCCTACCAGCTGGACGTGCCCTAAACACATCCCTAGGGAGGCGTTCGGGTGGCATCCTGACCAGATGCCCGAACCACTTCATCTGGCTCCTCTCGATGTGGAGGAGCAGCGGCTTTACGTTGAGCTCCTCCCGGATGGCAGAGCTTCTCACCCTATCTCTAAGGGAGAGCCCCGCCACCCCGCGGAGGAAACTCATTTCGGCCGCTTGTACCCGTGATCTTATCCTTTCGGTCATGACCCAAAGCTCATGACCATAGGTGAGGATGGGAACGTAGATCGACCGGTAAATTGAGAGCTTTGCCTTCCGGCTCAGCTCCTTCTTCACCACAACGGATCGATACAACGTCCGCATTACTGAAGACGCCGCACCGATCCGCCTGTCGATCTCACGATCCACTCTTCCCCCACTCGTGAACAAGACTCCTAGGTACTTGAACTCCTCCACTTGGGGCAGGGTCTCCTCCCCAACCCGGAGATGGCACTCCACCCTTTTCCGGGCGAGAACCATGGACTCGGACTTGGAGGTGCTGATTCTCATTCCGGTCGCTTCACACTCGGCTGCGAACCGATCCAGTGAGAGCTGAAGATCCCGGCCAGATGAAGCCATCAGGACTACATCATCTGCAAAAAGCAGAGACCTAATCCCGTGGCCACCAAACCGGAACCCCTCAACGCCTTGGCTGCGCCTAGAAATTCTGTCCATAAAAGTTATGAACAGAATCGGTGACAAAGGACAGCCTTGGCGGAGTCCAACCCTCACTGGAAACGTGTCCGACTTACTGCCAGCAATGCGGACCAAGCTCTGACACTGATCATACAGGGAGCGGACTGCCACAATAAGACATTCCGATACCCCATACTCTCTGAGCACTCCCCACAGGACTTCCCGAGGGACACGGTCGAATGCCTTCTCCAAGTCTACAAAGCACATGTAGACTGGTTGGGCAAACTCCCATGCACCCTCAAGAACCCTGCCGAGAGTATAGAGCTGGTCCACAGTTCCACGACCAGGACGAAAACCACACTGTTCCTCCTGAATCCGAGGTTCGACTATCCGGCGAAGCCTCCTCTCCAGTACACCTGAATAAACCTTACCGGGAAGGCTGAGGAGTGTGATCCCACGATAGTTGGAACACACCCTCCGGTCCCCCTTCTTAAAGAGAGGGACCACCACCCCGGTCTGCCAATCCAGAGGTACCGCCCCCGATGTCCACGCGATGCTGCAGAGTCTTGTCAACCAAGACAGCCCCACAGCATCCAGAGCCTTGAGGAACTCCGGGCGGATCTCATCCACCCCCGGGGCCTTGCCGCCGAGGAGCTTTTTAACTACCTCAGCGACCTCAGCCCCAGAAATAGGAGAGTCCACTACAGGTTCCCCAGGCACTGCTTCCTCAAAGAAAGACGTGTTGGTGGGATTGAGGAGGTCTTCGAAGTATTCCCTCCACCGATCCACAACATCCGCAGTCGAAGTCAGCAGAACACCATCCGTACCATACACGGTGTTGATAGTGCACTGCTTCCCCTTCCTGAGGCGCCGTATGGTGGTCCAGAATCGCTTCGAAGCCGTCCGGAAGTCGTTTTCCATGACTTCCCCGAACTCTTCCCATGTCCGAGTTTTTGCCTCCGCGACCGCTAAAGCTGCACACCGCTTGGCCCGTCGGTACCCGTCCACTGCCTCCGGAGTCCTATGAGCCAAAAGAACCCGATAGGACTCCTTCTTCAGCTTGACGGCATCCCTCACTGCTGGTTTCCACCAACGGTTTCTGGGATTACCGCCACGACAGGCACCAACAACCTTGCGGCCACAGCTCCAATCAGCCGCCTCGACAATAGAGGTTCGAAACATGGTCCACTCGGACTCAATGTCCCGCACCTCCCTCGTGACATGTTCAAAGTTCTCCCGGAGGTGTGAATTGAAACTCTCTCTGACAGGAGACTCTGCCAGACGTTCCCAGCAGACCCTCACAATGCGCTTGGGCCTGCCAGGTCTGTCCGGCATCCTCCCCCACCATCGCAGCCAACTCACCACCAGGTGGTGATCGGTAGAAAGCTCCGCCCCTCTCTTCACCCGAGTGTCCAAAACATAAGGCCGCAAATCCGATGACACAACTACAAAGTCGATCATGGAACTGCGGCCTAGGGTGTCCTGGTGCCAAGTGCACATATGGACACCCTTATGTTTGAACATGGTGTTTGTTATGGACAATCCGTGACGAGCACAAAAGTCCAATAACAAAACACCACTCGGGTTTAGATCCGGGCGACCATTCTTCCCAATCACGCCTCTCCAGGTTTCACTGTCGTTGCCAACATGAGCGTTGAAGTCTCCCAGTAGGACAAGGGAATCACCCGGAGGAGCACTTTCCAGTACTCCCTCGAGTGTACCCAAAAAGGGTGGGTATTCTGAACTGCTGTTTGGTGCGTAAGCACAAACAACAGTCAGGACCCGTCCCCCCACCCGAAGGCGAAGGGAAGCTACCCTCTCGTCCACTGGGTTGAACTCAAACGTGCAGGCTTTGAGCTGGGGGGCAACGAGAATTGCCACCCCAGCCCGTCGCCTCTCACTGCCGGCAACGCCAGAGTGGAAGAGGGTCCAGTCCCTCTCGAGAGAACTGGTTCCAGAGCCCTTGCTGTGCGTCGAGGTGAGTCCGACTATATCCAGCCGGAACTTCTCTACCTCGCGCACTAGCTCAGGCTCCTTCCCCCCCAGTGAGGTGACGTTCCACGTCCCAAGAGCTAGCTTCTGTAGCCGAGGATCGGACCGCCAAGTGCCCTGCCTTCGGCTGCCGCCCAGCTCACAATGCACCCGACCTCTATGGCCCCTCCTATGAGTGGTGAGCCCATTGGAGGGATGACCCACGTTGCCTCTTCGGGCTGTGGAATTTCCCCCAAATTTGGGAATTTCTGGTAAAGCAGGAATTTTTTTGAAATTGGTAAAAAAAAAAAAAAAAATTAAGGTCTGAATGATTTGAAATTGTTGGTGTTGAAATTATTAAAATCGGTAGAGAAATGTTGAAGTATTAACATGATGAATTGTGAAATGGTATTACGGAATCCCTGGAATTTTAGGAGAACCGGGAATTATTCCAGTTCAAAAAACAACTTAGTTTTTTTGTCGTAGTAAGAGGAATGTTTTCACGGTAGAACGGTTGAAGTGCGATGAACCAAAAACTAACACTTAAGTATCGCAGCTAGGGCTGGGCGATATGGCCTTTTTTTTAGTATCTTGATATTTTTAGGCCATGTTACGATACACGATATACAGTATATCTCGATATTTTGCCTTAGCCTTGAATGAACATTTGATGCATATAATCACAGCAGTATGATGATTCTGTGTCTACATTAAAACATTCTTGTTCATACTGCATTAATATATGCTCATTTTAAACTTTCATGCAGAGAGGGAAATCACAACTGAGTCAATTGACCAAAAGTGTATTTATTAAACACTTATTAAGCAGTCGCACAAACATTCATGTCATTTCCAAAACAGAAAGTGCAAGATTGTCAGAGACATTTTAAAACAAGCTATGAGTGCACTTTAGTGCATGATGTCACCAAGATGACATATCAAAACAACACTAAATTCAAGTGCAATTTTTGAACAGAATGCCACTACAATACTTTAAAACAAATAAAGTGCACTTTTGTGCATGATGTCACACAAGATATTTCAATAACGAGAAATGAGCTGCATAATAGGAAATCAAATCGATATGTGGTAGGTTACTGTGGACGTTATCTCCTTATGTTGTTGAATATTTTTATATACGTGTTGATGTGGAAATGGTTGCATCGGCATTTTGTTGGTGTGGCACCGCATGGAGATGTTGACATGCGGAGTAAGCACTCTTCATTCTTTAGCAGGTGACTTTTCAAATGATGCTACACATTAGCAGTAATGCTACTTTTTATAGCAACGCTTTTACCCCAAATTACGGTTGTCTGTTCGAAATATTCCTACTTGAAGCCAAACCACCGCCAGAGAATGGACCCCCTTCTGTTTTTTTGGGAATTAACTCTTCCTTCATTTGTTACCAGATTTGTACCTTCTTTCTCTCCCATGCCGCTACCTCTCTGCTCCGCGAGGGCGTATACGTATGTGACGTATGTAAGAAGATGCGCTTGCTGTCTGTGAGAAGGAGAGACAACAAAGAGTTTGATACGCATGTAGTGTAATGCCCGCAGCTAAAAGCAACTGCGTGAGAACGTATACTCGAATATCACGATATAGTCATTTTCTATATCACACAGAGACAAACCCGCGGTATATCGAGTAAATCGATATATCGCCCAGCCTTAGTCGCAGCTATGCATTATGGGTTCATGGCAGCCAAATTTGTACTCCACTGCAATCTGGGTAAAGTCTTTTTCATTGCGCTTCATTCTTTTCATTTCATACCCGGAACAACGATCTAGGAAAATGTTTCTAGAAAACTCTCTGTATAAAACTTCATCGTGCAGAATTTAAACAAGGCACTACTCACTAAGGTTTTGCTTTTCTCTAAAATATATACAGTATAAAGCATTTGTTTTTGGGCTTTCACCGAACCCTGCAATATGTGTAGTATATTGAATTATTGGCTCTGCGATGAGGTGGCGACTTGTCCAGGGTGTACCTTGCCTACCGCCTGAATGCAGCTGAGATAGGCTCCAGCGACCCCAAAAAGGACAAGCGGTAGAAAATGGACGAATAGATATTGAATTATTGCATCTGTGATGTCACATTCTTCCTTAATAAGTGGCCATTGCATCATCCTTGTAATTGTTCAGCAAACATTCTAAATTACGGTCTGGTAATTAATATTGGCAGCTATTGCATCATAGCTTATGGACGTTCAGCAAACATTTTAAGTTACGATTTGGTAATTAACATGAGCATTGATTGCATCATACCTTATAGCTGTTCAGCCTACCATTATATGCAATGAGTTGTTGTGTTCCCTAATTTGAGTGTACATAAATAAAGGTGTGTGTTGCTGAGCCCGACCTGGACATGATCTGGACTGGACCTGGTTTTAAGAAACCTTAAAATAATCTAATTTCATTGACAACAACCTGGTCTGGTGAAGATAATGTCCTTTTTTAAAAAGCAAAATTTTCTTGAACAAAAAAAAAATCTAAAATACAATTAAAAACAGTCCTCTCTGAGCTGCCACCTTATCGAGGTAGAGGAGTTTGCGTGTCCCAATGATCCTAGGAGCTATGTTGTCCGGGGGCTTTATGCCCCCTGGTAGGGTCTCCCAAGGCAAACAGGTTCTAGGTGAGGGATCAGACAAAGAGCAGCTCGAAGACCTCTATGAAGAAGACAAAACATGGACCCAGATTTCCCGGGGCCCCCCTCTGGAGCCAGGCCTGGAGGTGGGGCATGATGGCGAGCGCCTGGTTCCAATGGGGCCCGGCTGGGCACAGCCCGAAGAGGCAACGTGGGTCACCCCTCCGATGGGCTCACCACCCATAGCAGGGGCCATAGAGGTCGGGTGCAATGTGAGCTGGGCGGCAGCCGAAGGCAGGGCACTTGGCGGTCCGATCCTCGGCTACAGAAGCTAGCTCTTGGGACGTGGAACGTCACGTCACTGGGGGGTAAAGAGCCTGAGCTAGTGCGCGAAGTGGAGAAGTTCCGGCTGGATATAGTCGGACTCACTTCAACGCACAGCAAGGGCTCTGGTACCACTTCTCTCGAGAGGGACTGGACCCTCTTCCACTCTGGCGTTGCCGACAGTGAGAGGCGACGGGCTGGGATGGCAATTCTGGTTGCCCCCCGGCTTAAAGCCTGCACGTTGGAGTTCAACCCAGTGGACGAAAGGGTAGCCTCCCTCCGCCTTCGGGTGGGGGGACGGGTCCTGACTGTTGTTTGTGCTTACGCACCAAAGAGCAGTTCAGAGTACCCACCTTTTTTGGGTACACTCGAGGGAGTACTGGAAAGTGTTCCCCCGGGTGATTCCCTTCTCCTACTGGGGGACTTCAACGCTCATGTTGGCAACAACAGTGAAACCTGGAGAGGCGTGATTGGGAAGAATGGCCGCCCGGATCTGAACACGAGTGGTGTTTTGTTATTGGACTTTTGTGCTCGTCACAATTTGTCCATTACAAACACCATGTTCAAACATAAGGGTGTCCATATGTGAACTTAGCACCAGGACACCCTAGGCCACAGTCCCATGATCGACTTTGTAGTTGTGTCATCGGATTTGCGGCCTTATGTTTTGGACACTCGGGTGAAGAGAGGGGCGGAGCTTTCTACCGATCACCACCTGGTGGTGAGTTGGCTGCGATGGTAGGGGAGGTTGCCGGACAGACCTGGCAGGCCCAAACGCATTGTGAGGGTCTGCTGGGAACGTCTGGCAGAGTCTCCTGTCAGAGAAAGTTTCAATTCCCACCTCCGGAAGAACTTCGAACATGTCACGAGGGAGGTGCTGGACATTGAGTCCGAGTGGACCATGTTCCGCACCTCTATTGTCGAGGCGGCTGATCGGAGCTGTGGCCGCAAGGTAGTTGGTGCCTGTCGGGGCGGCAATCCTAAAGCCCCTTGGTGGACACCAGCGGTGAGGGATGCCGTCAAGCTGAAGAAGGAGTCCTATCGGGTCCTTTTGGCTCATAGGACTCCGGAGGCAGTGGATAGGTACCGACAGGCCAAGCGGTGTGCGGCTTCAGCGGTCGCTGAGGCAAAAACTCGGACATGGGAGGAGTTCGGGGAAGCCATGGAAAACGACTTCAGGACGGCTTTGAAGCGATTCTGGACCACCATCCGCCGCCTCAGGAAGGGGAAACAGTGCACTATCAACACCGTGTATGGTGCAGATGGTGTTCTGCTGACCTCAACTGCGGATGTTGTGGATAGGTGGAAGGAATACTTCGAAGACCTCCTCAATCCCACCAACACGTCTTCCTATGAGGAAGCAGTGCCTGGGGAAAATGTGGTGGACTCTCCTATTTCTGGGGCTGAGGTCGCTGAGGTAGTTAAAAAGCTCTTCGGTGGCAAGGCCCCGGGGGTGGACGAGACCCGCCCGGAGTTCCTTAAGGCTCTGGATGCTGTGGGGCTGTCTTGGTTGACAAGACTCTTTAGCATCGCGTGGACATCGGGGGCGGTACCTCTGGATTGGCAGACCGGGGTGGTGGTTCCTCTCTTTAAGAAGGGGGACTGGAGGGTGTGTTCCAACTATCGTGGGATCACACTCCTCAGCCTTCCCGGTAAGGTTTATTCAGGTGTACTGGAGAGGAAGCTACGCCGGATAGTCGAACCACGGATTCAGGAGGAACAGTGTGGTTTTCGTCCTGTTCGTGGAACTGTGGACCAGCTCTATACTCTTGGCAGGGTTCTTGAGGGTGCATGGGAGTTTGCCCAACCAGTCTACATATGCTTTGTGGACTTGGAGAAGGCATTTGACCGTGTCCCTCGGGAAGTCCTGTGGGGAGTGCTCAGAGAGTATGGGGTATCGGACTGTCCTATTGTGGCGGTCCGCTCCCTGTACGATCAGTGCCAGAGCTTGGTCCGCATTGCCGGCAGTAAGTCGAACACATTTCCAGTGAGGGTTGGACTCCGCCAAGGCTGTCCTTTGTCACCGATTCTGTTCTTAACTTTTATGGACAGAATTTCTAGGCGCAGTCAAGGCGTTGAGGGGTTCCGGTTTGGTGACCGCAGGATTAGGTCTCTGCTCTTTGCAGATGATGTGGTCCTGATGGCTTCATCTGACCGGGATCTTCAGCTCTCACTGGATCGGTTTGCAGCCAAGTGTGAAGCGACCGGAATGAGAATCAGCACCTCCAAGTCCGAGTCCATGGTTCTCGCCCAGAAAAGGGTGGAGTGCCATCTCCGGGTTGGGGAGGAGACCCTGCCCCAAGTGGAGGAGTTCAAGTACCTAGGAGTCTTGTTCACGAGTGAGGGAAGAGTGGATCGTGAGATTGACAGGCAGATCGGTGCAGCGTCTTCAGTAATGCGGACGTTGTACCGATCCGTTGTGGTGAAGAAGGAGCTGAGCCGGAAGGCAAAGCTCTCAATTTACGTTCCCATCCTCACCTATGGTCATGAGCTTTGGGTCATGACCGAAAGGATAAGATCACGGGTACAAGCGGCCGAAATGAGTTTCCTCTGCCGGGTGGCGGGGCTCTCCCTTAGAGATAGGGTGAGAAGCTCTGCCAACCGGGAGGAGTTCAAAGTAAAGCCGCTGCTCCTCCACATCGAGAGGAGCCATATGAGGTGGTTCGGGCATCTGGTCAGGATGCCACCCGAACGCCTCCCTAGGGAGGTGTTTAGGGCACGTCCAACCGGTAGGAGGCCCCAGGGGAAGACCCAGGACACGTTGGGAAGACTATGTCTCCCGGATGGCCTGGGAACGCCTCGGGATCCCCCGGGAAGAGCTAGACGAAGTGGCTGGGGAAAGGGAAGTCTGGGTTTACCTGCTTAGGCTGTTGTCCCCGCGACCCGACCTCGGATAAGCGGAAGAAGATGGATGGATGGATGAAAATTTTCTTGAACAAAAAAAAAAAATCTAAAATACAATGTATTGTAGGAACCAGAATATTACTAACAGAAGGAAACAACCCTTTTGTGTGAATGAGTGTGGATGGGGAGGGAGGGTTTTTGGGTTGGTGCACTAACTAAATTGAGTTTTTTTTATGTTGCTTTAATAATCCAAAAAAAAAAAACAGTAAAAGTCACATGAAATATTCATAACGTTGCATCCCTTCAGTCGTTGCATTCCATGAAGCGGTATAAGGAAATGACGACTGAAGACGAGTTCGCTTCACTGTTAGTTCAGAATTTGCTGAATTCCCTTTTCAATTTGTGTAACTGTCAATTTTCTGTCTGTCATTTTTTTTTTTTTTTTACCTGAAATGCTAATTAGTTTCATGCAGTGGAGAAGTGTTTTGCTGAATTTGAAGGCATTGAACTGGACTATTGTCTTAGAAGGCATTTTCCTCTTGTCGCGGCGACATCCAGTCAATGGGCTGGATAAACCTGGATGAATGTGGATATTCACAGGCAGTTTGTAACATTGTTTTGCACTTCCACCTCTAAAAGCACGAATAATAGATGCAGAAAAAACATGTAAATATTGGTCTTTTTGTTTGCATATGGAAGATATTTATTGATTTTACGTACACTATATTGCCAAAAGTATGTGGCCACCTGCCTTGACTCACATATGAACTTGAAGTGCCATCCCATTCCTAACCAACAGGGTTCAATATGATGTCAGTCCACCTTTTGCAGCTATTACAGCTTCAACTCTTCTGGGAAGGCTGTCCACAAGATTGCGGAGTGTGTTTAAAGGAGTTTTCCGCCATTCTTCCAAAAGCGCATTAGTGAGGTCACACATCAGGCCTGGCTCTCAGTCTCTGTTCTAATTCATCCCAAAGGTGTTGAGTTGCAAAAAGTTGGCGGACATCCATTGTTTAATTTCATTAAGACACGCCTCCAGCTGACTGCAATCCGGCGTGTTGGTCAGCTTTAAGGGCATGGAGAGTTGGGTGTCATCAGCATAACAGTGAAATCTAACACCGTATTTGCGTATGATGTCACCTAGCGGCAGCATGTAGATGCTGAAGAGTGCAGGGCCAAGGACCGAACCCTAGGGAACTCCACACGTTACCTTAACATAGTCCGAGGTCACATTGTTATGGGAGACGCACTGCATCCTGTCAGTAAGACAAGAGTTAAACCAAGACAGGGCTAGGTCTGACATACCAATTCGTGTTTTGATACGCTCTGATAAAATGTTATGATCGACTGTATTGAAAGCAGCGTTAAGATCGAGGAGCAGCAACATAGATGACGCATCAGAATCCATGGTTAGCAATAGATCATTAGTCATTTTTGCGAGGGCTGTCTCCATAGAGTGATTTGCCCTGAAACTGGATTGAAAGGTTTCACATAGATTGTTAGACGCTAAGTGTTCATTTAAATGCTCTGCAACAATTTATTCGAGGATTTTTGAAATAAAGGGAAGGTGAGACATCGGTCAGTAGTTTATCATGAGGTCAGGATCGAGGTTAGGTCTTTTAAGGAGAGGATGAATAACCACTTTTTTTAAATGCTAGGGGAACAGTGCCAGAGGAAAGTGATAAGTTTATAATATTTAACACTGATGGACCTAATAATACAAAAAGGTCTTTGATAAGTTTCCCAGGAAGTGGGTCAAGTAAGCATGTTGTTTGTTTTATTCTATTTAGACGTTGTAACAATTCTTCTAATCAAAACAAGAGAAGCTATTTTGGAGGGCAGTATCGGCCGTATATACAGTCGTATCTGTGTTCATAGAACCCAGTTGTAGCTGGGACGCATTGTCTTGAAAAAAAGAGATAAAGAAGTAAAATACAGCACTATATCATCAGTTTCTGATTTATTCAATTGTATAACAGTGCAAAACATTGCTCATTTGTAGTGGTCTTTCTTGAACTATTTGGAAAAAAAGATATAAAAATAACTAAAAACTTGTTGAAAAATTAACAAGTGGTTAAATTATAAATAAAGATTTCTACACATAGAAGTAATCATCAACTTAAAGTGCCCTCTTTGAGGATTGTAATAGAGATCCATCTGGATTAATGAACTTAATTCTAAACATTTCTTCACAAAAAAAATAATCTTTAACATCAATATTTATGGAACATGTCCACAAAAAATCTTGCTGTCAACACTGAATATTGCATTGTTGCATTTCTTTTCACAGTTTATGAACTTACATTCACATTTTGTTTAAGTATTATTCAATACATATATTTATAAAGGATTTTGGAATTGTTAGTATTTTTAGAATATTTTTGAAAAATCTCACTTACCCCTTCGCATACCTTCAAGTACCCCCAGGGGTGCGTGTACACCCATTTGAAAACCACTGCTTTAGAGGATTAATTTAAGAACACAGAGTTGAGAGACAGTTGCGATATTAAATCAGATCACAATTGTTGACTCTTGTTGTTAAAGTGTGTCATACTTGTCATTTAATTAACATTGTTACATGTGTATTTGTCGTCATCATGTGGTCAGGGCAGGTAATATATCTTTGAGAAGTGTGTACTCTGAATCAAACTATATTGACCGGACGTTGCACAGCCCAAGCAGAGAAATTAACGGTATATGTTTAATCGCTGATGTGTTTTAATTGATTTTTAAATACGTCAGAAAATTACGGTTGATGTGATTCAATACAAAGTAGGGTGTAAATGTGTTCCTGTATAGTATTTCTGCAGCAATGGTCATGTGGTGACATCAATTATGGTATTTTTAGAGGTAATCACTGAAGTCGGGCATCACTGAAGGCTCAGGTGGGAAACGCACGGCTTGCCACTGATGTGTCCACCTCTCAGGATGGTGGATAAGATTGTTCATGTGTACCTAATAAAGTGGCTGACATAAAGGCATATGAGCAGCGTCCTCCAGCAGAGGGCGGTGTTGGTCCAACAGTTTAGTGCTCAAAGGAGGTAAAAGTGAGAGTCTGCTGCTCCTCAATCAGTCTGGACTCAAACCTTCAACAGTTGCAGACGTCCTCTGTCCCGAGTCCCATCTTTTCCGTCATGAAGAGCAAAGTGTGCCTGGTGATCTGGGTGAGACCTCCATGTTTTCAAAAATAACTTCCATCCTCTAATTAATAATCAGTGACCAATTAAGAAGAGTCTGTTATTTAACCATAAGTAGAAGTAGATGGTATTATTCAGTGCATGTGTGTGTGTACGCAGGCATGGGTGTGTTGCGTCACACCAGCCTCCTGCTGGCACGACCTCGACAACAGCGAATATGACTGTTGGCCTCTGGACCAACCCAATGAGTCCAACATGATCAGCTGCGGAGGTGAGTGTCTTAATGACAACATCTGTTCTACCGCTATATGGCATGTCCACATGCAGGTCTGGAAATGGCGTGGGTGCTGCGGCCTCCGGAGGCGGTGAAGAGCGGCCAGGTGTTCAATGTCATCTACTCAGTCTCTGCCCACGACTCCTTCTATAACTGGGCCGCCGACAACCGCATTTTCCCTCACAGGTAAGACCACGCCCCTTGCTCACTGCATCCACCGCCGCCAACCGCACATGTGCACGCGTGCTCAGGTCCATCAGCAACGCCGACGACGCTCGGTGGTTCTGTGAATATCACGAGTGTCCCGCGAACTGGAAAGATGCCGACGGTGAAAACTGCTGCATTCATCACGCCAACATCCACTCCTGCCCGCTGGGACACATGGTAGGAACACAAACACGTCAAATACATGGAACATTCTAATGATTGCGTTTAGACGTCAGAGAGCATTTGCGGTCCGTGGATTCCTGACGACGGAAAGATCTTCACACACACCATCTCCACATCGGGCAAGATGACGCAGACCAACTGGAGCGCCAAGGTAAGCTGAGCATTGCTTACCGAGCGAAGGCTATGTAGTGATGGTGTGTCGCCGTCCGTCAGGTGGTTCTGTTCCACGCGGGCCTGACTTCACTCATCGCTCACATCCGAGTAGGTCGCATGCAGGTGGCGTTGGAGGCCAAGAGCACGGTGTTGCCTTCTGCAGGTACAGTATGTAGAGTAATGACACGTCGCCCGCCCTGAATCCAACACTTGCCGCACTTTGTCTACAATATTACCATTATTAATATTCATGTCATGTCATGGCCTGTCCTGTCCATGTCCAAACCTCAATCCAATTGAAAATCTGTGGTGGGAGACAAGATTCTTACCGACAAAGCTGATCTGAAAAAAAATCAGAGAAAGTTCGAGCAAGATTGATGAAGAGTAATGTTTGTCACTCGTTTAATCCATGCCTTGGAAACTGCAAGCTGTTATAAAAGACAGAGGTGGTGCAACAAAGTACTAGTGATGTGTTTTGATTGTTTTTTTGTTTGTTTGATTTTCAATTTTCCATATCTTATTCTGAGGAATAAGATATGACAGTTGGATATAAGACTTAAGCCAGAAAGTTGTCTGACAACTGTAGTTGTGTGTCACCTCTGTAAATGAACATCCCCCAAGTCTGCTGATTCCTTCATTTTCCCCAGAGGTTGTAGTAACCATGTTGTAGTGATTTACAGTATCGTCTCATAGAGTTGTCATACAAAACAATAGAAAATATAATATATTGGCATTGTTTGCTGTTCTTTGTACGGTGTGGTCTATACTTGTCATCTGAGCTCCTCTGTACCCGTGACATATATACCTGTACACTATGTCAGAGAAACTACCACGTTTCATAAAACTTTTCTAATAACTTAACAAGCAAAACCAGCAAAGCTGTCCAAACTGAGAACCCATCTACAAGACTAAATTGAATATATTTGTATTTCGTTGTCAACATTTTCTTCTCATTTTTATTTGTTGTCTAAAAGGTCAGTTAATTTTGCCATCGCACTGTCGTTTTGATTAGTTCTCATCTTATTTTAGCCAAGGGAAAATAGCTTGTTGACAATGACTGAAATTAAAATTATTAGTAAAAGAAATTAACACTGGTTCCAGTCTGTGGCGATGGAGACTGTCAGGAGGAAGAGCTCTGCTCCACCTGTCCTGCGGATTGCGGCCAATGTCCCATGACGCCGTCCACCAAACTGGCCATCAGCCTGCCACTGAGCCTGCTGAGCCTCTGCTTCGCCCTGACTGTCATGGTGAGAGACGTGCTGCTGTGGCGTGTTCCCTACCCAACGTGCACGTGTCTGTTGTGTGTTTAGTGGCTCAGGTACCAGAAACGTCGGCTGCTGTGGGACGAGAGCTGGATTATCGACTTTGACCTCATCAAACAAGGTACGGGGGCTAAGCAGGAAGTATGTCACCATGACGCCCGTCAACGTATTTTTTGTGCCACAGATCAGGACGCGCGTATGACCATGGGCAGCATGATGAGCGTGGCAGTGGCGCACAGCGACAGCAACGCCAGCTGTCTGACGACCCTCACTTCCTGTGCAGGCCAAGCAGGAAGCAGGAAGACAACCTTCACCTGCACAGGCATTTAGTATGCTCACATTTGACCTAATGAGCTTCGCTTTGTAAACAAACACACAAACAACACAAGTGTATTGCAGTGACGGCAGGATGGTGGCCATCAAGAAGATTGACAGCAAGTCCTTCTCTCTATCCAAAACTATTAGACAGGAAGTCAAACAAGTCAGGTAAGTGTTGGCGTGCCAAGATGGCCGTCCAGGTTGTTGACTGTGTGTGTCCAGGGAGTTGGACCACCCAAACTTGTGCAAGTTCATCGGCGGCTGCGTGGAAGTGCCTAACGTCGCCATCGTGACTGAATACTGCCCCAAAGGAAGCCTTAACGATGTCCTTCTTAACGAGGAGATCCCACTCAACTGGGGCTTTAGGTAACCTCTCTCCGTCCTCTGACGCCTGCACAGGAAGTCACCACACGGCCATGGCATCGTTCCAGGTTCTCCTTCGCCACAGACATCGCCAAAGGAATGACATACCTTCACCAGCATCGCATCTGTCATGGCCGCCTCAGGTCTGTCAACTGTGTCCTGGACGACCGCTGGGTGTGCAAGATAACCGGTGAGCGCTCGCACCCGCCGTCAACCTCGCCCCGCAGAGCCGACCTCTGACCTGCTCATGGCCACTGTCACCAGATTACGGGCTGAGGGTGTATCGCAGGGAGGATGGGGCGGAGCTTCTCACCACTTATCGCCAGAGGCTGCAGGAAGTGTACATGCCTCCTGAGTTTCCCAACGCCAACGTGGAGCCCACTTTGGCTGGAGATGTGTTCAGGTAATCACTGTTACACACACACACACACACACACACACACACACACACACACACACACTTAAAAAATGTGTGTGTGTGTGTGCAGTTACTCCATTATCCTGCTAGAGATCGCCACACGCAGCGACCCTGTGCCTGTAAGTGTGCATGTGATTACAGCATGTAGTGCAGAAAAGGGTGGTCCATAACCACGCTCCTGTGCTTTCCCCCAGGTGGACGATTCCTGTCTGGAGGGTTCATGGTGTCCACCTCTGCCCGAGCTCATCTCCTGCAAAGCCGACAACACCTGTCCGTGTCCCGCCGACTATGTGGAGGTGAGAGGCCGGCTCTGCGCAAGCTTTTAGCATAAGCCCGCTAACGCGTGTAGTTCACGCAGCTCATCCGACGATGTGGCGCTCACAATCCCGCCCAGCGACCCACCTTTGAACAAATAAGGAAGTTTGTCTATCGCATAAACCCCAACAAAGTCAGCCCAGTGGACATGATGATGAACTTGGTAATGCCCCGCCCCCCCCTTGCTGATCCCTGACCCCGCAGCAGCCTTAAGTGCACATGCTCTCTGTTTCAGATGGAGAAGTACAGCAAACATCTGGAGGTGCTGGTGGCCGAACGAACACAAGATCTGATGCACGAGAAGCAGAAGACCGACAGACTTCTTTACAGTACGAAGCAGACCAACACACACATGCACACACCGGCACACGCCCGTGGTTATCGGCTATGTGTAATGTGCGAGTGCAGGTATGCTCCCTCGCCAGGTGGCTGACGACCTCCGACAAGGAAAGCAATCGCAGGCTCAGAGCTATGTCAGCGCCACCGTCTTCTTCAGGTAGGACGGAATGCACGTGAGTGTGCTGGAAGTGGGATGACTGTGTGTGTATGTGTGTGTGTGTGTGTGTGTGTGTGTGTGCACAGTGACATCGTGGGCTTTACACAGCTGTCCAGCAGCAGTACTCCTTACCAGGTGGTGGACTTCCTCAACAAGCTCTATACCACCTTCGATGACATCATCGACAACTACGACGTCTACAAGGTGGAAACCATCGGAGACGCTTGTGAGTGACATACACTAGTGGGCTGCAACGATTAAATTCATATATATGGTATAGGAAAACGGATTCGATTTTCATTCTGTTGCTCCCATTAATCATTTATTGTGTGTAAGTAATAAAAATGTATAAAATCTGGACCGCATGGAGTGCCCGGAACATTAAATATGCAGAAATAGTTTCCGCACAACCGCTGCAGTAGTGCGCACGAGGGGTGTAAAATTCATTTCTAGTGCCACACACATGTTAAAAAGGCATTTCAACGTTGATGATGTACAAACCCTGTTTCCATGAGTTGGGAAATTGTGTTAAATGTAAATATAAACGGAATACAATGATTTGCAAATCCTTGCAGTGATTTCTCCAGATTTTCTGAACCTTTTGATGATTTTACAGACTGTAGATGGTAAATCCCTAAATTCATTGCAATAGCTCATTGAGAAATATTGTTCTAAAACTGTTCGACAATTTGCTTACAAATTGGTGACCCTCGCCCCATCCTTGTTTGTGAATGACTTAGCATTTCATGGAAGCTGTTTTTATACCCAATCATGGCACCCACCTGTTCCCAATTAGCCTGCACACCTGTGGGATGTTCCAAATAAGTGTTTGATGAGCATTCCTCAACTTTATCAGTATTTATTGCCACCTTTCCCAACTTCTATGTCACGTGTTGCTGGCATCAAATTCTAAAGTTAATGATAAATTGCACAAAAAAAAATGTTTATCAGTTTGAACATCAAATATGTTGTATTTGTAGCATATTCAACTGAATATGGGTTGAAAAGGATTTGCAAATCATTGTATTCCATTTTTTTTTACATCCAACACAATTTCCCAACTCATATGGAAACGGGGTTTGTACATTTTATGAAAAAATAATGAAGGTTATGGCAAGTGGACCACATTTTGTTTGTCACAAGTATTTTCCCTGAAAAGGGAAAATAGTTACTACTCGATTAAAGAAACAAATCAATAGATTACTGGATTACTAAAATATTTGTTGCATGAAGTGGAGGGGTAGAGTGGCTGTGCCTGCAACTTGAAGTTTCCAGGTTTGATTCCAGTTTCTGCCATCCAAGTCACTTCACCCTTGCTCCCAGTGCCACTCACACAGGCAGGGGCACCGAAAAGAGGGGGTAAAGGAGACGGATTCTAGGGGCCCATGATGGAGGGGGGCCCGGAGGGGCCCCTAATGATGATGAAATTATAATACAGAGGGGTCCTGTAAAGATACAGGGGCCCTGTAAAGATTATTTTCATGGGGCCCAAAATCCCTAGCGGCGCCTCTGCACACAGGTGTATGAAAGTGAATGAATGTTTGGTGCTGATCAGAGGGACCTAGAAAAAGTGTGTTTCCACGTTGACTTTGTCTGGAAAAGTACTATATAAATTAAATCCATTAAAAAAATTGTTATTATAGACATGGTGGTGTCGGGCGTTCCAAGTGAGAACGGCATCCTTCACGCCGCTGAGATAGCCAGCATGGCATTGGATCTGGTGGGCGTGTGTCGCACTTTCAACATTCCTCACAAGCCCAACACACAACTCCAGATCCGAGCCGGCATACACGCAGGTACGCTGGCACGTGCACACGCACTGACAAGAGTGTGTGCTTTGACAAGTGTGTGTGTGTGTGTGTGTGTGTGTGTTTGTGTGTGTACTCAGGTCCTGTGGTGGCGGGGGTGGTGGGCACCAAGATGCCTCGCTACTGTCTGTTTGGAGACACCGTCAACACGGCGTCCCGAATGGAGTCCACCAGCCTGGGTAAGGTATCCATGGTCACATGACCTCTGGGGGTCCAGCCTCGCTGTGTGTGAGCCAGTGTGTCTTTGTTACGCAGCACTGAAGGTCCAGTGTAGTGTGAGCGTCTTTTACCTGCTGGAGGAGATCGGCGGCTACGTGTTGACATGCAGAGGAACACTGCATGTCAAGGTACGTCTAGTCTTCTTAGCTACTCGGGAGTGGAGGTCAACTAACGCTGAGCGTCTCCTGGGCAGGGGAAAGGTGACATGGTGACCTACTGGCTGGACGGGAAGACGTCTGACATCAAGCCCGCTAAAAGCGTCACTTTGGAGACATCCAAAGAGCTAGCCTTGTCGCTGCCGGGCTCGCTGAACCACGACCTTCAAACCACCGCCACCTAGGTGTTAGCAGTGAGCCTTAGGACAGGCTTATACATGCATAAGCACCCTCAAACTGTAGCATTGACCATGATTTGAGGGCAACAAGATGGCTGACACACGGTCCTGATCATTATTATGTCCATTGTTGTCTCTACTGAATTTTGTAATGCTGATAACAATGATCATCATAATACTGTCACTTACTGTACATCTTAGTTTTGTAATGAACATTATTTTCATTTCCTTCAAGTTAAACACGGTAGGTCTAATTTACTAAAATACAAATACCACATGCTAAATAACGTGTGCAAACTATAAAATTGTGTGTACTATTAGTGGGCGTGTTGCAGGTGATCTACTAACATACTTGCCAACCAACCTGAATTTTCCGGGATACTCCCGAATTTCAGTGCCTCTCCCAAATATCTCCCGGGACAACCATTCTCCCGAATTTCTCCCGATTTCCAGCCCGACCTGAGTGAAGACAACCTGTCATCACGTCCACATTTCCTCCATGTAAAAAGCGTTATAACATCTGAGGCTTTTGGAGAGTGCACAACTGCACACACAACAAGGAAACTATTATATATGTCTCTGTTATCCATAGGTTATCTATAACCCATAAAGTAGGCAGGCACAGAGCTATTTCACAGCGTGTGTTTATTCCGGCCGGCACTTTAATACACTGACACACAACATCCAGAATCCCATCCTGCATTGCTTCAAAACTATGGCAAGTAGGAATGTCCAAAAAAAGAGAGTAACAGAGAATAGAACGAAGATGGACAATCCAACCCTAAACTCACTCCTTTCCTGCAAATTAAATGTCAAAGATGCTGCCCATACCTACGCTCCTTCAAAGGCTTTGCTACTGGCTGCAAAGCATTGCACTTTCAAATACAACAAACAGTAGAGAGGAGTGTTATGTGTGTATATGTGTAAATAAATGAACACTGAAATTCAAATATTTCTTATATACAGTGGGGCAAAAAAGTACTTAGACTTCGATTGTGCAAGTTCTCACCCTTAAAATGATGACAGAGGTCTGTAATTTTCATCATAGGTACACTTCAACTGTGAGAGACAGAATGTGAAAGAAAATCCAGGAATTCACGTTGTAGGAATTTTAAAGAATTTATTTGTAAATTATGGTGGAAAATAAGTATTTGGACAACCTTTCCAAGCTCTCACTGATGGAAGGAGGTTTTGGCTCAAAATCTCACGATACATGGACCCATTCCTTCTTTCCTTAACACGGATCAATCGTCCTGTCCCCTTAGCAGAAAAACAGCCCCAAAGCATCACATTTCTACCCCCATGCTTCACAATAGGTTTGGTGTTCTTGAGATGCAACTCAGTATTCTTCTTCCTCCAAACACGACGAGTTGAGTTTATACCAAAAAGTTCTACTTTGGTTGCATCTGACCACATGAAATTTAACAATCCTCTGCTGTTTCATCCATTTGCTCTCTGGCAAACTTCAAACGGGCCTGGACATGCACTGGCTTAAGTGGGGGGACACATCTGGCACTGCAGGATTTGATTCCCTGTCGGCGTAGTGTGTTACTGATGGTAACCTTTTTCACTTTAGTCCCAGCTCTTTGCAGGTCATTCACAAGGTCCCCCCGTGTAGTTCTGGGATTTTTGCTCACCGTTCTCATGATCATTTTGACCCCACGGGATGAGATCTTTTGTGGAGCCCCAGATCGAGGGAGATTATCAGTGGTCTTGTATGTCTTCCATTTTCTGATAATTGCTCCCACAGTTGATTTTTTCACACCAAGCTGCTTGCCTATTGTAGATTCACTCTTCCCAGTCTGGTGCAGGTCTACAATTATTTTCCAGGTGTCCTTCAACAGCTCTTTGGTCTTGGCCATAGTGGAGTTTGGAGTTTGACTGTTTGAGGCTGTGGACAGGTGTCTTTTATACAGATAACGAGTTCAAACAAGTGCCATTAATACAGGTAATGAGTGGAGGACAGAAGAGCTTCTTAAAGAAGAAGTTGCAGGTCTGTGAGAGCCAGAGATCTTCCTTGTTTGAAGTGACCAGATACTTATTTTCCACAATAATTTACAAATAAATTCTTTGAAATTCCTACAATGTGAATTCCTGGATTTTTTTTCCACATTCTGTCTCTCAAAGTTGAAGTGTACCTATGATGAAAAATACAGACCTCTGTCATCATTTTAAGTGGGAGAACTTGCACAATCGGTGGCTGACAAAATACTTTTTTGCCCCACTGTGTGTGTATGTATATATACATACATATATATATATATATATATATATATATATATATATATATATATACAGAAATACTTGAATTTCAGTGAATTCTAGCTATTAATATACTCCCCCCGCTTTAACCCCTCTCAAATCCACCCCCCCAATCTCCTACAATTCGGAGGTCTCAAGGTTGGCAAGTATGTCTGCTAACACTACGTGTACAATTGATAACAAGTGCAAAAGTAGCGAAGACCGCCCTATTTTAATGTGGATTTTAATAATGGATTTTAATAACATCATAGGCTCCAATGGTCCAACGTGTGTTGTTTTATGTTGTGGAATATGCAGCACACACCACCTTTTCTGGGCGAAATACTGTAGAAGTGTAATCCAAGCACAATGGATCATAATTTTAGCATGCCAAATTGACGCTGTTGTGATTATACGTCTGGAATGTTCCAAGAATGCATGAAAATGCATATTGCAAAAAGTAAAAAAATTTAAATGCCAGCAAACACCAAAACAAATCAATTGAATATGATTTAATCAGCCGCTTAAGTCATCCAACAACTATGAAATTATAAAAGATATTTCTGAATAGACAATGTGTCTAATATACTTTATTTCTGACAGTCTAAATTAGAAGGGGTGTCAAAAAAAAAAGATTTTCAGAATAATTTTGATTCTTATTTGTAACGATTCTTAATTGATTAAAAAATATCCAAAATATATTTAACTATTTATTCATTTTCAACCTGTCCTCTCAGGCAAGTTATATTGTTGATGTGGATGAATATCTACTGTACGGATTTACTTTAGAAAAGAGAATTGTTGGATACTTCACTTGTTGCCTTATTTGAATTTGACTTTATTAAATGTTTAGGAAGAATATTATTAAACATAATCATTTTTTTTAAGTAATATCGAAACTGATCAGATGCGTTTATCTATGTTATAGAGCAGGGGTGTCAAACTCATATACAGAGTGGGCCAAAATTTTAAACGGAACAAAGCCGCAGGCCAAGGTTGAACAAATTAACCTTTTAATAGGGACCCAAACAAGTTTTGCAATAAATATTGAACAAGCAAGGCTTTTATAACTTCAGTGACATGCAAAATCCAGTTTCTAATAATAATTTAAAAAATATCAATGGCATATCAAATAAAATGTAAATAAAAATGGTATGCCTTTTTTTCTATTTGTAATCTTCTGAGGTAAATATCAATTTTTTTCCATAGGCTAATAATACAATTGAAAATAAAATAACAATAATGAATGAACCAAACATTCAAGCCTTGAAGTAGCAAGAGAAAATACATTAATAAAACGTTAATTATTGCTCAGTTTGCTGGAAGTTTCCCGGAATAGTTAGTGCTGCAAGGGCTTCTGGGTATTTGTTCTGTTGTGTTACAGTGCGGATGTTCACCCGAAATGTGTTTGTCATTCTTGTTTGGTGTGGGTTCACAGTGTGGCGCATATTTGTAACAGTGCTAAAGTTGTTTATACGGCCACCCTCAGTGTGACCTGTATGACTGTTGACCAAGTATGCCTTGCATTCACTTGTGTGTGTGTGTGTGTGTGTGTGTGGAAAAGCCACAAATATTATGTGACACGCTGTTAGTATGGAGGAAAAGCGGACGTGACGACAGGTTGTAGAGAACGCTAAAGGCAGTGCATTGAATGCACGCCCCCAATATAGTTGTCCAGGTGGAAATCGGTAGAAATTCAGGAGAATGGTTGCCCCGGGAGATTTTCGGGAGGGGCACTGAACTTCGGGAGTCTACCGGGCAAACTAGGAGGGTTGGCAAGTATGAGTATTAGCGGTGAATGCGGTGTTACAGCGGCACTGACGCTGTATAACACCGGCGGGCCAGCTCTAATGCTAAATTGATATTGCCTCAAGGGCCAAATTAAATTACACGGCGGGCCAGAAGTGGCCCGCGGGCCAGAGTTTGACACCCATGTTATAGAGGAATGTAGGTAATCATAAAACTGGCATCCAATGGTATTAAAAAAGTATAGATTTTGAATTGAGAATCGTTTTGAAATCGAGAATCGAATCTGAATCTGAATCATTACCACTGAGATTCGAATCAAATCAAATTGTGTGGTGCCCAAAGATTCACGCGTTGACACACACATAAAACTAAGGATTATCTGTTCACGGTCTGTCTTTGCAGCCTCCTTTCTCATAACCAGTTGCGCGTAGGTGTGCGAGTTTGTGCGCACATTTCAAACATGCTAAAAATGGACACAAAACAGTGGCTGCAGAACAGCTTTCGTCCTGATAAATCACATTGAGAGTGCTAAATGATTATATTTGCATCTCCTCCTCCTACTATTGTGGGTGTTCTGATAATCAACATATAGTTTGCATATATAAGTAAACATTGATTGATACAACAAACACACTAAATCAGTGGTTCTTAACCTGGGTTCGATCGAACCCTAGGGGTTCGGTGGAGGTCAAAACACACCCGACTCTTCGTGTAAATACAAACTTCTCCCTATTGGCGTAATAAGGATACGGCAACAGCTGACTGATTTGCAGGCGTGTAATTTGTTGTGAGTTTATGCACTGTCTTGGTTTTGTTGTTTGAACAAGGTGATGTTCATGCACGGTTCATTTTGTGCATCAATAAAAAAAAACATTGTAACATTTTAGTATGGGGAACATATTCACCATTAATTAGTTGCTTATTAACATGCAAATTAGTAACATATTCGCTTAACTAGTCACTAAGTACTAATGCCTTATTCGGTATGGCCTTATTATAACTCTAACCCTCTAATCCTGACCCTAACCCTAACCAAATAACTCTAAATTAAGTCTTTGTTACTTAGAATATGTTCCCCATACTAAACTGTTACCAAAAACATATAACTTCGTCCTGAATTTATTTTTCACTAAAGAAGGGTTCAGTGAATACACATACGAAACTGGTGGGGTTCGGTACCTCCAATAAGTTAAGAACCACTGCACTAAATGGATTCCACTCTCTTTTTAGCTCATTTTACAGACTCAAACCTTTAGTATAGCAGGCTTGTGCATGTTTGAGTGTGTGCAACACATATGCAAAGCAGCTTTTTAATTATACGTTACGGTCTACAAGCACATGCAAAGCAGCTTTTTTATTAAAACTGCAAACGTGTGCGTGTGCGTGTGACTGTGTGTAGTTGTGTGTGTGTGTCAAGTGGTCATTGGCTCTCTGCTCTGAAGCCCACTCTCCAGCTTGCTCATTCTACAAAGCATTTACACATCTGAGACAAATGTGCACTAAACCTTCAGAGCAACACTTCGCTTGCGTGTGCGTGTTGGTGTGTGTGTGCATGTGTGCTTGCGTCACATGATTTAGTTACAGAATACATCAGGAAGCTCAACAAAGCTGTGTGTGTTTCCATGGTTTCTTCGCTTGGCAGTGAATTCCTTTTTATTCTTCTAGTCTGAAATGGAATACAGTGGAACCCCTGGATACAAGTTCCATTCATTCTATGACTCTGTATTCGTGTCGTCCCTCATTGAAAGGAATTCAAATAAATTTAAATCGGTGTTGGAACCCTCCAAAACAGCACAATTTTAACATGTAACATGTCTTTTAAAAGAACAACAACCTTTTGGATGAGAAATATTGTATGAAAAACCATACAATAGAATATAGCTATGAAGGTTGTCATTCATCCAGGTCGTTGTCATCTCAGGGTGTTCAATCGTTCGCAACTGGACTGCTTGGTTTGTCTTGGAAGACGTTTCGCCGCTCATCAGTTTGTGCTCATAGATTTGTAAGAATGCACTGCCTCTCCTGCCTTCAGGAGATAGCTTTCTTTTAATATCACATTCCAGTCTTGCTTGCTTGAAAAGAGAAGTCAATGAAGAACTGTCTATTATTTCTATCCATCCATCCATCCATCCATTTTCTACTGCTTGTCCCTTCCAGGGTCGCGGTGGGTGCTGGAGCCTATCTAGCTGCATTCTAAATGGGTTGAATTTCATAAGATGTCACTTAATTTTACACAAATAACTGATGTTTAGTACAAAAAACACAATTTATAACAAAAATACATATAATTATTCGTTTGATGCCATCAAAATTAGGTTATTGCAGTAACTTTGAAACAACACACTGAAATTGTATAGGGCAAGACGATTAAATTATTATATTATTATTCTATAGGTATTTTGAATAAAGGTTATTTTATTAATCTTTCTTGTATGTTGACATTACATTATAGTTGAATACTTACACATAATGTATTGTAATAATTTTTGCCGTTCTACTTGTCAATTTTTTGTATATTTAAATACTTCTTTAAAATTCTCATGATATTCATAATTACTCAACAAGACACTGTCGTGACTTAAGTATTAAGTAGAATATACTCTAAGTAAATCCGCTCTTCAATCCACAGCTGCGTTTCAATATTTAAAAAAACAATTGAAGGCTATGTTGGTCTCGAGTGATCTATGATAAGTATGTGTATTGCATATGTATTGTATTTTATTTTATTCTTGTTGCTGTGATAAATTGTGATGTTTTGGTGGAGGTGGCTTTACAAGACCTAGGGTCATCTTAACTTTTCCTACAAGTGGGTTGCTTTACATTGTATAGTATGCGTTTGTGTGCAAACAAATAAATAAGTAAATAAATAAATAAGTAAAGACAAGAGAGTTCGCTGCGTTTTTGAAAATAAGTTACGTTCTGATTTTTATTGACCTTTTAAGGAATGTACAAAATGGGGCTGATCTTGATCATTTCTACATCGTTAACTTACATTTGTGTTATGAGTGTAAGTTTCTGTGTGTGTGCGAGCGTCCCGGCGTCCTCCCACAGAAACAAAGACAGTGGATGACTGACAAGAAGCTTCACTGCGTTTCTTTCATTCTGCTATAAATAGCTCAATAAGTTAGACAGATTTTATTGCCTTTAAGAAAGTGTCACAAATAGGAAAAATACTACATTTTGGGACTGATCTGAATCAATTTAACCTGTGAGCTAGGCCCTGGCAGACGTCTGCCCCCTCTAAGTTCTTTGTTCAGTTTAAAAAAGCAATCATTCATTTAGCACAGCTTGAACAGGAGCTCTGAAACAGAGGTCCTCAATGTCCATGGGGACCACATAAACAGTATATAAGGACTTTATAAAGTGATTATTTTTACAATTGTCAGTCAAATTAGTTATAGTTAGCAATCAATCAATGTTTATTTATATAGCCCTAAATCACAAGTGTCTCAAAGGGCTGCACAAGCCACAGCAACATCCTCGGTTCAGAGCCAAAGGAAAAACTCACAACCCAGTGGGATGTCAATGTGAATGACCATGAGAAACCTTGGAGAGGACCGCAGATGTGGGTGACCCCTCCCACCCCCCGGATGCAATGGATGTCAAGTGGGTCTAATATAATATTGTGAAAGTCCAGTCCATGGTGGATCTAACATAATAGTGAGAGTCCAGTCCAGATATGATAAATAATAGCTATGCTTACGATATTTTGGAGGGTTCTTCAGAAACTTACCCTCTAATCCTAAGGATATTCTTCTCAGGGACGCACTGAACCACACTAAATGCTTCAACAACACACACTCGGCAGCAACAATCAAAATAATGACCAGTGTAAAGAATAACTCAAACAAAATGAAATTATAATGTAAAATATTATAAAATAATGCTGCCTGGCAAAATTGTTATCAAGCACCGGATACAAATCTAATTGTGGGTTTATTTTATGGAGTGCATGATACATAACAAAAAAGTTTACTTAGTTTCATCATATAAATATTTGGGGACCTTATTTTACCGCCAGTTCAAGTTTGATGTGAACACCGATTTTATAGTGAAGCGAGCACAACAGAGAATTCTTCTTCTCGGGAAATTTAATTATTTCTATGTCAGGTCTGTTATACTCTGTCGTTTTTATCAAACGTTTGAGAGTCTTATGTGTTATTCTTTTATTTTTTGGTTTCACGGTCTTTCAGTTAAAGACCGAAACAGCCTGACTAGTATTGTTAAGTCTTGCTCTAAGATTACTGGAGTAAAACTAAGAGACTTAAACTTCTTCTGCAACCAAGAAATCAACCGAAAAACAAAGAACATTTTAGCCTCCCCGAGCCATGCCCTTGCGGGGGAATTCTCTCTGTTGCCTTCAGGGCGACCTTATGCCCTTCCATTGTGTAAAACAAATTGCTTTTCCAAATCATTCCCCTCTGCACTCACTCTTAAACTTTTCAGAGTGTTGTATTGTTGATGCATTTATTGACTTTTTATATATTGTGAGCCATGTAGACTTTGTGAACCACAACAAACTGCTGTTCAAATTGAATTGCCCTTTGAGGAATTAATAAAGTTGTTTGAATTTAATTTATTCTGAAAGGTAAATTTTGGTTGAACCCTAAATAAATGAAATAAAAAGGTTTACGTCTGGGTATTCTCACAAGTTGCAAAGCAGCGGTTTGCTCTAAACAAAACACCTTATGTTCTTATACGTAAATTATATTTAACTTTGGTATGATACAATCAAATCAAATAACTGCAGTTGATTTTTTGCCGTATTACATACAAGAAAATGTTATTAGTACCTTGTTACATACATTTGAATATCAATTTACAATGGACTGTATACGCTTGGGGCTTCACGGTGGCAGAGGGGTTAGTGCGTCTGCCTCACAATACGAAGGTACTGCAGTCCTGGGTTCAAATCCAGGCTCGGGATCTTTCTGTGTGGAGTTTGCATGTTCTCCCCGTGAATGCGTGGGTTCCCTCCGGGTACTCCGGCTTCCTCCCACTTCCAAAGACATGCACCTGGGGATAGGTTGATTGGCAACACTAAATTGGCCCTAGTGTGTGAGTGTGAGTGTGAATGTTGTCTGTCTATATGTGTTGGCCCTGCGATGAGGTGGCGACTTGTCCAGGGTGTACCCCGCCTTCCGCCCGATTGTAGCTGAGATAGGCGCCAGTGCCCCCCGTGACCCCGAAAGGGAATAAGCGGTAGAAAATGGATGGATGGATGGAAGTATACGCTTGAAGAGATTTTTACCTTATTTGTCCAAAATCCTTCGAAGTAGCAACAAAATTACACACGTTTCTGCAACAAAAGTGGTACCCATCTACAGATACATAAAGATACATATGAGGTTGACAACACGTAATAATATAAATTAATATAATGAAACAGGTAATGTTCAGTATGTAAGCATGAAGCATGATGGTCCAGTTTTGCCTGAAAGGGAGTGGGAAAAAGGTAATTGATTTAATGCCACCCCCGGTTCTCAATTCAATGATTAATACATTGAGTTTCACTGTTGCTTTAAGGATTATACAAATGTTGTATCATAGTGGCATTACCACAAGTAACTATTTATTATACTGTATCCATAATTTGTATCAACAATGGAGGAAGAATCAATATACCTACAATAGTAATACACAACATGCCAACAATGTAATAGACAACATAGCAATAATGGTAAGGAAACATTGAGCACATGTTAACACTTTGAAACAGAGTACAACAGCACGTCAAATTAAACACCCTCGTCTCTATATTTCAACCAGACCCGATGTTTGTATAATTGTAACGATGTGTCACTTCATTTCTGTTAGTTTTTTGTGTTTTTGTATTTACTTCCGGTTCAGTGCTCTTATTTTGTTGTATTTCCTGTTTTTATTCACGGAGCACTATTTTTCTCTTTTCGTTGATTGGCAGCGGTTCACACCTGCTGTCAATCACACTAGTGTCTATTTATGTTTCACTCGAGCACTCCTCAGTGCTCGATGATAAATATTATGTTGAGAACGTTTATCTGCACGACTGCTTTATGTTTGCTTTTGTTATTTTCTTTTGTGTATTAAATTCATCTTACCTCCACGCAACTCTCCTGGATTCTTGCATACTCGGGGACACACAACTGCAGCCATGCGACATCCCAACAGTATCATCGAGCCAGAAGAAAGTGTCCTCGCGAGAATCCCTGTCGGCAATCCTCAGCCGACGTTCTGGACCGCACAATTCCTGGAGGACTTGAAGGCCAGGTTTGTGCGGTCCCAGCCAACAGATGCGGACCCTCTCCCCGCGGCAACGCCACCGGCTTCGGCTCTCCGACCGGCGCGTCCCCCGCCGCCATCTTTCCTCTCGGCTCAACGGCTGGCTACGGCTCTCCGACCAGCACGTCCGCCACTTCCTGCATGCCTCGCGGCTCCCGCGGCAACGCTACCGGCTACGGCTCTCCGACCGGCGCGTCCTCCTCCTCCTTCACGTCTCGCGGCTCCTGCGGCTCCGTCGCCGACTGCGGCTCTCCGACCGGCACGTCCGCCGCCGCCATCCTTCCCGTCGTCTGCTGAGCTGCTTCTCCCTGCTCCTACGCAGCTTCCAGCGGCTGCTCCCCGGCTGCTCTTTCTGCCAGCTCCCGCTCTCTTTTTTGGATCGCCGAGAGCTCCAGTGGAGCCCACAGTGAGGTCACTTTTGTCCTCCTGCTGGGACTCGGCGCGGGACGTGTCTTCGTCCCTCTTCCTGGCCTCCTCCCGCCCGTCCCTGGTTTTCGCACCGGGGGACGCCGACGAGCAGGCATGTCTTCCCGCAAGTGTGGACGGTTTCTGGCAGCCGCCTAGTGGAGGGGGGCCCACAATACACTGCGGTGCAGCCAGGCACACACCGCTGTCATCTTCGCAAGCGTCTCCTTCCTCGGAGACATCTACGTGCCTGGCGGGTTTTCGCACAGCCCCAACGCCGGCTCCACGCCTAGCCCCTACGCCGGCTCCACGCCTAGCCCCTACGCCGGCTCCACGCCTAGCCCCTACGCCGGCTCCACGCCTAGCCCCTACGCCGGCTCCACGCCGAGCCCCAACGCCGGCTCCACGCCGAGCCCCAACGCCGGCTCCACGCCGAGCCCCAACGCCGGCTCCACGCCGAGCCCCAACGCCGGCTCCACGCCGAGCCCCAACGCCGGCTCCACGCCGAGCCCCAACGCCGGCTCCACGCCGAGCCCCAACGCCGCCAAGAGCAGCACCACGCCGGGCTTTGTCACCGCCGGCATCCGCTATTCCTCGGCCAGCATTTGCTGCTCCTCGCCCGGCGTCATCTGCCGCTTTCACGCCGCCGATGACGCCTGCCGCTTCAACACCGCCGATGACGTCTGCCGCTTTCACGCCGCCGATGACGTCTGCCGCTTTCACGCCGCCGATGACGTCTGCCGCTTTCACGCCGCCGATGACGTCTGCCGCTTTCACGCCGCCGATGACGTCTGCCGCTTTCACGCCGCCGATGACGTCTGCCGCTTTCACGCCGCCGATGACGTCTGCCGCTTTCACGCCGCCGATGACGTCTGCCGCTTTCACGCCGCCGATGACGTCTGCCGCTTTCACGCCGCCGATGACGTCTGCCGCTTTCACGCCGCCGATGACGTCTGCCGCTTTCACGCCGCCGATGACGTCTGCCGCTTTCACGCCGCCGATGACGTCTGCCGTTTTCACGCCGCCGATGACGTCTGCCGCTTTCACGCCGCCGATGACGTCTGCCGCTTTCACGCCGCCGATGACGTCTGCCGCTTTCACGCCGCCGATGACGTCTGCCGCTTTCACGCCGCCGATGACGTCTGCCGCTTTCACTCCGCCGATGACGTCTGCCGCTTTCACTCCGCCGATGACGTCTGCCGCTTTCACTCCGCCGATGACGTCCGCCGCTTTCACGCCGCCGATGACGTCCGCCGCTTTCACGCCGCCGATGACGTCCGCCGCTTTCACGCCGCCGATGACGTCCGCCGCTTTCACGCCGCCGATGACGTCCGCCGCTTTCACGCCGCCGATGACGTCCGCCGCTTTCACGCCGCCGATGACGTCCGCCGCTTTCACGCCGCCGATGACGTCCGCCGCTTTCACGCCGCCGATGACGTCCGCCGCTTTCACGCCGCCGATGACATCCGCCGCTTTCACGCCGCCGATGACATCTGCCACTTCCACGCCGTTGATGACGCCTGCGGTTTCCACGCCGCCGGTTACGTCTTCTGCTTCCCGGCCTGCTTCAGCGCGCCCGCTTCTACGTCGGCCGTGGATGTGGCCGTGCCCTGCGCACTCTCCTCTTTTTCGGCCAGTGATTTGGCCGTTCCCTGGCCGCCCGCCTCGCCAGTTCCAGCGGCGCTCTACGCGGCGCCGCCACCTGACTTTCCCTCGCTGGCTGCGGGGACACGAGGTTTGGCAACCCTCCACCAAATCCTCCCTCCACCCTCCCTTACATTTTGGACTTTTTTCCATTTTTTTTTCTTTCCCAGGGAACATCTGGTATCTGTTCCTTGAGGGGGAGGTCCTGTAACGATGTGTCACTTCATTTCTGTTAGTTTTTTGTGTTTTTGTATTTACTTCCGGTTCAGTGCTCTTATTTTGTTGTATTTCCTGTTTTTATTCACGGAGCACTATTTTTCTCTTTTCGTTGATTGGCAGCGGTTCACACCTGCTGTCAATCACACTAGTGTCTATTTATGTTTCACTCGAGCACTCCTCAGTGCTCGATGATAAATATTATGTTGAGAACGTTTATCTGCACGACTGCTTTATGTTTGCTTTTGTTATTTTCTTTTGTGTATTAAATTCATCTTACCTCCACGCAACTCTCCTGGATTCTTGCATACTCGGGGACACACAACTGCAGCCATGCGACATCCCAACAATAATAGTTTAAATCGATTAATAGTTCGGCATTGCTTGTGTTGTAAGTCCTGTTTGTTCCAGAGTTTTACTCTGCATACAGACACACTAAAGCATGAAACTTTTATTAGTAGATTGCACAGTACAGTACATATTCCGTACAATTGACCACTAAATGGTAACACTCAAAAACGTTTTTCAACTTGTTAAAGTCGGGGTCTACGTTAGTCAATTCATGGTTGTGCGTGGTTTGAGCTCTCGGCAATGAGAACTATCCAAAGCCTCTCAAGTTATGAGCCTGCACTCGTCTTATAAAAGAACATTGTAGATTAGGCGGCAATATTTTTGTAAATGCTTGATATAAGATTATTCATGTATTATATTTAACAAGATCGTCAAATCTGAGCAACTTTGAATGCATAAACAGATTATGTTAAAAAAAACAACAACATTGTGAATGAGCCGCACTGCACTTTTCTGTAACATGATCAGAGGATTAATTGTGTTGTGGTAAGTATTCCCCCATACCTCCACACAATATGTAAGGTATGGCAGTACAAAGGTGTAGTATAGAGGTATAGTTTTGCTTTGTTTATAATTAAAAGGCTTTTGGAGATTTTTGTTTTAATGTGTCTTACATGAGGTTTCCATGATAGTACATTATTGTTCCCAAAAATGTATTCTGATTTACAATTTAAATTTGGGTACCATCAATACTTATTTTCTGTTCAGACGTTTTATTGTGATTTCCAAACATCACTATCTTAATTTTATTTATATTTAATGATAATTTATTTGTGTCCATCTATTTTTTTTAACTATGTTTATTCCGGTGTTAATTGTATTTACTGTATGAGCTCATTATAGTCATCACTACTGTAGAATATATTTGTGTCGTCTGCAAATAGTATACATTTCAGTACTTTGAATGTATTAAACATATCATTAATATACACAATAAACAGTTTTTGCCCCAGCACGGACCCTTGGGGGACACCACAAGCAATGTCAAGTTATATCTGATAAATATACTCATTTTTACAAACTGTAACCTTCCTGTGAACTAACTTTTTAACCAGTCTCCAGCCAGTCCCCTGATTCCATATCTTTCCTTCTTATCTAGTAGAACTAAATATAATGGTACCAAAGGATTTTTTGTTGGATCCATAAAGATACCAACTGCATATCTTTTATGCTCCAGTGCATTAGTAATTTCTTCAATAGCTTCAGTTATCGCCATTGAGGTTGTTCTATTGGACCTAAAGCCATACTGACCGTCATTGATTATAGGATGCTTAAGAAAATATTCAAATCGAGAATTAAATAGTTCCTCTAAGATTTTTGAGAACTGAGGCAAAAGAGAAATTGGTCTGTAATTGGTAAAAGCGTTTTTGCTTTCACTTTTGAAGAGCGGAGTTTTAGCCATTTTCATTTCAGCTAGTCTGGAATGAGAGGTTACATATATAAGTTATGGGTTTCACAATATTCAGTATAACTTTTTGAATCGTTATCATGGCAGTCAGCACTTACTTTTACACTTCCGCACAATGTTTGTCACTTCCTGCTCATTCTAGCTGAGAGGAAGAATGACAGAATTATTTTTAATATTTGTTTTTGTAACTTCATTGTCTGAGATATCAACAGCCAAATGAGAACCAACATTAAACAAAAAAACAACAACTTTTGAACTTAATTACTACATTACTCATATTATAATCTTCTCAAGTCACCAGCCTTGGCGTCACTATTGACAGCGATTTTAAACTAGACAAACAAGTCAATGGCGTTTTAAAATCGTGTTTTTATCACCTTCGTCTTTTAGTAAAGGTTAAACCGTTTTTATCTTTTAACCTTTTTGAACAAGTCGTGCATGCTTTTATTTCAAGTCGCCTGGACTACTGCAATGCACTTTATGCTGGCTTTAGCCAAAAAGCTCTCTCCCGGTTGCAGTTAGTCCAGAACGCGGCAGCACGACTTTTAACAGGGGCCAGGAAACGCCAGCATATAACCCCAATTCTTCAGAGTTTGCACTGGCTCCCTGTTCATTTTAGAATTGATTTTAAAACATTGCTGTTTGTTTTTAAATATTTACATGGACTGGCACCTCAATATATCTCGAACCTTATCCAAATTTACATTCCTGCACGCGCTCTGAGGTCCGAGAGCCAGTTCCAGCTCGTGGTGCCCAAGACCAGACTTAAGACCAGGGGAGACAGGGCCTTCTCTGTGGTCGGCCCTAAGCTCTGGAACACTCTGCCGCTCCATGTTCAAACTGCTTCCACAGTGGAGTGTTTTAAGTCTCGTCTTAAGACCCACTTTTATTCTTTGGCTTTTAACACTACGTGAGTTGTGTGGTCCTCTGTTCTCTGTTGTCCTCTGTGTTTTTTATACACTTTGATTTCTATTTTACTGTTTTAATTGATTTTACCCTTTAAAATAGTTTTTAATCATATTTGTTTTTATATTGTTTTTATTGGTTTTATATTTATTTATTTTTTGTTTTTATTCAGTCATTGGTGGAGCATAATATATATATATATATACTTTTTTTTTTTTTTTTATTTTATTTTTACAATTGTTTTTAACATGGCTGTGCAGCACTTTGGAAACGTTATTGTTGTTTAAATGTGCTATATAAATAAAGTGGATTGGATTGAATTGGATTCTCCATTTTCATCAAAAAGTAATCAAAATATGTCAACTTTGAATATCCTTGTTTGATTAAATGGTAAATGGGTTGTACTTGTATCGCGCTTTTCTACCTTCAAGGTACTAAAAGCGCTTTGACACTACTTCCACATTTACCCATTCACACACACATTCACACACTGATGGAGGGAGCTGCCATGCAAGGCGCCAACCAGCACCCATCAGGAGCAAGGGTGAAGTGTTTTGCTCAAGGACACAACGGACGTGACGAGTTTGGTACTAGGTAGGGATTTAACCAGGGACCCTCGGATTGAGGAACGGCCACTCTACCACTGCGCCACGCCGTTAGGCTATTCAAAACATCCCAAGTTCCTTTTATATTGTTTTTGTTTTCATATAGGTTTGTTTTTATAATGGAACCGTTTGCTTGTTCTTGTAATATCAGTTAGTTTATTTCTGTACTTCTTTTATCTTTGTTCGACTTCTTTTTTTATATATTTTGATGAATAGTTTGAAGAGATGTTTTTTCTTTTCAATTTCCCTACAGAACATATATTAGGAATATTTACACCCCAAACCTCCGAGTTCACTCAAACACACAACTTCTTTTTTACAGCGTTCATCCAACTCTCACTTCTTTGCAGTCTTACCCCTTTGCAAAGTTACAAACACACTACGGACGCCACACTGACCTCTCGTGGAGTCCTTTTGGAACTACATTGTACAATTCCTTTTTATTTCCACCAGGCTACAATAGATTAATACAGTGGTTCTCAACCTTTTTTCAGTGATGTACCCATTGTGAAAAATGTTTTAATTCAAGTACCCCCTAATCAGAGCAAAGCATTTTTGTTGAAAAAAAGAGATAAAGAAGTAAAATACAGCACTATGTCATCAATTTCTGATTTATTAAATTGTATAACAGTGCAAAATATTGCTCATTTGTAGTGCTCTTTCTTGAACTATTTGGAAAAAAAGATATAAAATTAACTAAAAACTTGTTGAAAAATAAACAAGTGATTCAATTATAAATAAAGATTTCTAAACATAGAAGTAATCATCAACTTAAAGTGTCTCTTTTGCGATTGTAATAGAGATCCATCTGGATTCATGAACTTAATTCTAAAAATTTCTTCAGAAAAAAGGATATCTTTAACATCAATATTTATGGAACATGTCCACAAAAAATCTAGCTGTCAACACTGAATATTGCATTGTTCTATTTTTTTTTCACAGTTTATGAACTTACATTCATATTGTGTTGAAGTATTATTCAATAAATATATTTAAAAGGATTCTTGAATTGTTGCTATTTTTAGAATATTTTAAAACAATCTCACGTACCCCTTGGCATACCTTCAAGTACCCCCAGGGGTACGCGTACCCCCATTTGAGAACCACTGGATTAATAGATAAAGTAATAATACTAAAAGACAAAACAAAACACTAACAATAGAAAACACACGAACACCACAGCGCCACCTGCTGGTTGTACACGAGCACTTTACAAAAAGCACTGAAGAACACCACAACACCCTCTGTTGAATGCACACAACCACTGTCACATGGCAAAGCACCCACACCCAATCAAAATGACCAGATTTAATATTAATCATTTGTATTTGTTGTTTTGTTTCCACTTTTTTCAGTGGATCACAGCTTCAGAGAAAAAACAAAAAACAGTATCAAACAGTAAAACATACTGGAGTATTATCTTGGCAGAACTACTTGCAAACGCATATCTCAATATGTGCGTCTGTAATCCGACTAATTTGTGTTTCAGTATCTGAATCTGTGTGTGTTTGTAATCAGATCCGTGTGTCCATGTTATAATTTGTGTCTGTATTTCAATGTGTGTGCATGTAAAGAAAATCTTATCTGTCCATATTTTGATGTGTGTGTGTGTAAAAAGATTATGTGTGGATCAATGTATTCAGATTTGTATGCTGCAGGAACCCTGGTTAGCCGTATTTTTACACGTGAATTTTGCACACTTCTGCTGTGTAAGACTGGTGGGCCTGTGCAGCGATCTGAACGTGTAAAAAGACGCCTCCGTCTGAAACATCACATTTCCTTTCCCTATACTCACCAATAGTCAGCACCTTGCACCCATTCATGTTGTTCTGTGTTGAAATCAACCACATTAGACTCTCATAAGTTAAAGTTAAAGTACCACTGATAGTCTCACACACGAGGTGTGGTGAAATTTGTCTTCTGCATTTGACCCATACCCTTGTTCACCCCCTGGGAGGTGAGGGGAGCAGTGAGCAGCAGGGATGGCCCCGCTCTGGAAGCATTTTGGTGATTTAACCCCCAATTCCAACCCTTGATGCTGAGTGCCAAGCAAAGAAGTCCATCCAACCATCCATCCATCCGTTTTTTACCGCTTGTCCCTTTCAGGGTTGCGGGGGGTGCTGGAGCCTATCTCAGCTGCATTCGCGCAGAAAGCGGGGTACACCCTGGTCAAGTCGCAATGGGTCCCATTTTTATAGTCTTTGGTATGACTCGGCCGGGGATTGAACTCACGATCTACCGATCTCAGGGCGGACACTGTAACCACAAGGCCACTGAGCAAGATGACACAAGTTAAGAACCCCTGACTTTTTCCACAAATACCACTACTGATTACCAGTGGCAAGCCGTGCGTTTCCCACCTAGGCCTTCCTTGATGTCCGATTTCAATGATTACCTCTCAAAATAGTATCATTTATGTCACCACATGACCACTGGTGGAGAAATACTATACAGAAACACCTACTGGGCATTGAATCACCACCAAAAGTGTACAAAACAGGTTATTTTCTGGCGCATTTAAAAATCAATGAACCCGCATCAGCAATTAAAACATATTTTAAGTGGTACTGTCAAAACTACTGCGATGAGGGCGACTTGTCCAGGGTGTACCCCGCCTTCCGCCCGATTGTAGCTGAGATAGGCGCCAGCGCCCCCCGCGATCCCAAAAGGGAATAAGCGGTAGAACATGGATGGATGGACTGTCAAAACTAAAATTGCAAAAAACATATTAAGCGTGAAAAAATAAAGAAATAAAATATCTGAACTCACAATCTGTAGAACCTATTCAAGCTTCCGTAGTAGGCTGACATCGTCTCACAAGATGTAGTTTCTCTTTAAATATCCTTCTTGAAAATAGCCTTGCAAATATATTTGTTGTCTTGTCTAATCATAAAAAATGCAGACGAGGCATGTTGGCTGACTTCTTAAAGTTTACTCCACAAAATGCTCATCAAAAACAGCTGCTGGCATGGCTAAATGTGTCTACTGCATGCGCTTCACTACTGTGGCATGCTGGGTAATGGAGTTCCTATGTTACCTAGCTCATAACATCACTATATATCTGCATTAGGCCATCTACAAGGCCTTACTGACAACAACTCGTGATCTGATTGGCTTTCGCAACTGTCTGTCAACTGTATGTCCCGGTTTACTTACAGTGCACAGACGCCAGCTTTGTTAATTCTGAAGGCTTCGAGCAGATTTGTTACAATCTGAATTCTGAGAGGAAAAAACTCTAGAACCTAAAAACAACAGCGCTGGAGCAGCATAATATGACATGAAGAGAATATGAATACTCTGAGACATTTAGTGAAAGTAAATAATAAATCATCTAATCTTTTTTAATCTTTTTTCTTATTCTTGCTCTATGTACAGCTTAAATTGTTCAATAGTCCGGGGTCTCTGTTGTCGATTTTTATGCTTCATAATGCGTCTCACATTTTCAATGGGAGACAGGTCTGGACTACATGCAGGCCAGTCTAGTACCCGCAGTTTTTTACTATCAGGACATGATCTCGAGAAATTAATCCACGCCTTTATCTCAAATCGTTTAGACTACTGCAATGCCCTGTATGTAGGCATTAGCCAGGCCACCCTCGCCCGCCTGCAGCTCGTGCAGAACTCTGCTGCTCGTCTGCTAACACAGACCCGCGTCCCTTCACTGGCTCCCTGTGCGTTGCCAAATCCATTTTAAACTCCTTCTATTTGTTTTTAAATGTCTAAACAACCTCGCGCCAACATATCTCTCCGACCTCCTTCAGCCTTACTGCCCCACCCGATCCCTAAGATCAGCCGATCAGCTGCTACTGACGGTCCCTGACACAAGGCTGAAGCTTAGAGGTGACAGAGCTTTCGCTGCTGCTGCTCCCAAGCTCTGGAACGACCTGCCTCTGAGTATTAGACAAGCCTCCTCTCTTCCTGTTTTTAAATCTCTCTTAAAAATACTTTTATTCCATGGCTTTTAACACTGAGTGATATCCATCCGGCAATGGCGCCCCATTATACACCTGTTGTGAACCTGTTTTTATGTTTTATTTATTTATTTTTAATCATGTTCTGTTTGTGTTGTGTTGTGTTGTGTTTGTTCGGTTCTCGTTTTTAACCTGCCCATTGTACAGCACTTTGAGTACCCCTGTGTTAAATTTTAAATGTGCTATATAAATAAAGTTGATTTGATTTGATTTGACGCCACGCCTTTGTAACACGTGGTTTGGCATGGTCTTGCTGACATAAGCATGGACGTCCATGATAACGTTGCTTGGATGGCAACATTTGTTGCTCCAAAACCTGTATGTACCTTTCAGCATTAATGGTGCCTTCACAGATGTGTAAGTTACCCATGCCTTGGGCACTAATACACCCCCATACCATCACAGATGCTGGCTTTTGAACTTTGCGCTTATAACAGACCGGATGGTTCTTTTCCTCTTTGGTCCAGAGGACACGATGTCCACAGTTTACAAAAACCATTAGAAATGTGGACTCATCAGACCACAGAACACTTTTCCAATTTGCATCAGTCCAATTTTAGATGAGCTCAAGCCCAGCAAAGCCACCGGCGTTTCTAAATAAAAAATGATAAATGACTTTCGCTTTGCATAGTTTTAACTTGCACTTACATATGTAGCGACCAACTGTAGTTACTGAAAGTGGTTTTCTAAAGTGTTCCTGAGCCCATGTGGTGATATCCTTTACAGACTTATGTCGCATTTTGATGCAGTACCACCTGAGTGATCGACGGTCACAGGCATTCAATGTAGTTTTTGGGCCTTGCCACTTACGTGCAGTGATTTCTCCAGATTCTCTGAAACTTTTGATTATATTATGGACCATAGATGGTGAAATCCCTAAATTCCTTGCATTAGCTTGTTGAAAAATGTCATTCTTAAACTGTTTGACGATTTGCTCACGCATTTGTTCACGAAGTGGTGACCCTCGTCCCATCTTTGTTTGTAAATAACTGAGCATTTCATGGAACGCTTATCATGGGAATCCTGTCCCCAATTAGCCTGTTCACCTGTGGGATATTCCAAATAAGTGTTTGATGAGCTTTCCTCAACTTTTGCCAGTCTTTTTTGCCATTTGTGCCAGCTTTTTTGAAACATGTTGCAAGCATCAATTTCCAAATGAACTAATATTTGCAAAAGAGACAAAGTTTACTCATTCGAACATTAAGTATGTTGTCTTTGCAGTCTATTCAATTGAATATCGGTTGAAAAGGATTTGCAAATCTTTGTATTCTGTTTTTATTTATGATTTACACAACGTGCCAACTTCACTGGTTTTGGGTTTTGTACAAGTCATTCCCTTTTTTTGATCAAAATGAAGGCAATATTGTAAATTAAGTAAAGGAAAGCAAAACCAGCCAACTCTAATAGTAATCCTTCAAAGTCCTCCTGTGTCCAAGATCTTATTTTCTGAGGTTGTAAACAACAACAACGTCAACAGTGTAATAATACAACACACACATATTTGTGAATGAACGTAGAAAATAATTATAAAACATCATGAACCCGCCCACTAGTTGACAGAAAGACATTAAAGTGAGAAGTACATAATGTACATTTAAATAGGTTGTAAAATTAACAATTGTCAAATAGTCGGCGCCATTGACGTTATCTTTACACAACAAGGCATCGTTTATTGAAATGTCCAACACTCAACTTTTAGCGGCATGCTGGACTTTCTGGGCTTCTTTTTGGGCAGGTTGTCAGCTGATTCCCAGGGCCGCTGCTGATTGGTCGACAGGCTAGCGGGCTCTTCTTCGACCGTATTCTCCCGTGGGGGGTCTGAGTGGCTGGTTGTTACTGTGCTGTGATGAGGGGCCCCAGACAAGGACACACGGTGGGACCTGAGGGCGGAGTTGTCTCGGACATCTTTGGCGGCGGCGCGGTGGAGACGTGGGTTGGGGTTGGCGCTGTGTCGGTTTCGACTGCGGAGCGAGCTGAAGACCATTGTGCAGCCCGCCACGGTGCAGCCATGTTTGAGCTTCAGGTGGACGGCGTTGTAGTGGATCTTCAACGTTCCTGCAACAGACAGGACAGGTAACATTGAGGGCCCATCCATCCATCCATTTTCTACTGCTTTTCCCTTTTGGGGTCGCTGGCACCTATCTCAGCTGCATTTGGGCGGTAGGCGGGGTACACCCTGGACAAGTCGCCACCTCATCGCAGAACATTGAGGCCATCACAGACAATGTGTCGTTTTCTGCTGGATTTACTCTCCATTTTTGCTACAGCTGTCACATATACTGTAATATTGTACATGGTAATTGTTATATATTGTAAATATGATATAGACATAATATAATATATCAGTATATATAATAAACTTTACATATATCATGTAAATATTACGTAAATATGTTGTATTTTTTTTCGCTATATTTAGTCTATTCATACCGGCATTGTCCTTTCCATCATTGTAACTGAGCTACTGTTTGGAACATTTTCCCTTATGGATCATTAAAGTTTGTCTAAGTCTAAGTCTAAATTCCTACCTCTGTCGTAGAAACTTTTTCCGCAGACGCCACACAAGACCCGCCCCTTGGGAACGAGATGGCAGGAGGAAGGGGATGCAGCAAGATCACGGAAGGCCGAGGAGAAGGACGGCAGAGGACGCAAAGACGACAAGGAGGTTTTGCAAGGATTCAGTGAAGAAGAAAAAGAGTTAGCGGGCGGAATGATTGAAGAGGCATTCTCCTGCTTGTTCCCGCCCCTCAGGAGGTCACGCTCAGGATCTGTCGTGTCTTGATCCCATCTGGCTCCGCCCACCTGATCCAGAACGTAGAGAAGCGTCGTCAGCATAGCTTGTTTTGGAGTCAGGAAGAAACAGGGTTTTAGTCACCAGAGTAGGAAGGCTGGGCCTGTGGAGGGAGAAGCCGTCCTCCACCTGCCCCTCGGGTCGTGTCTTGGGGAGGGGGTGTTGGACAGCCACCATGAACTCAACGACGGGTCGCGTTTCGCCAAAGCGGAGGAACTCTTTGAGGAGTAGCGTTTCTTCTTCGGGGCTCATCATACACCATCGCTCCAGCGCCTTCCCGTCACTTCGCTGCTGGCACAGAAAGTTCTGGAGCAGTTCTGGACAGACAACAGGATGAGGGTGGCGTGTGGGCGTGGCCTTTGTTTACCTGCATCTTGTACCCGCGGACGTAATCGGCCAAAGTCCAGCCCAGCGAGCGCAGGATGTGAGCTACCTGCAGACGACAGGAGGTGATGACTTCCTTTCAAAACAAAGGCTGGGCATCGCTGTCACCTAGAGCCTACCTGCTGTGGCGACAGCACACTGTAGAGGCGGTCCAACAGGATCTTCAGTCGCACAGGAAGTGCCTGAGCGCCGTACAGGACCAGGGAACTCAGGTCCAAAACCGGTCCAGGAAGGACTGCCTCTACGGGGCCGCTGCTGCAGGGAGGGAGGGGGTGGAACTTCCGTACGGCTGCAGCAGGAAAGTCAGAACAAGTCACGTTTAGTCAGGGTCAAAGGTCGTGCAGTCTTACCATGTGTCGCCCAGCTGTGCCCGCAGTCACATGACCTCACATCAAAACTTGCATTATACCGAGGGCAGCTGCACCCCGGCACAGCACACGCGCAGAGGTTAAAGGTCGTCCAGTAAGCCTCATGATGGGACGTTGTCGTCATCCTGCTGATTAGTGGACAAATTACTTCCTGCATGAACATTACTGCTTGCCTCCTTCCTTTCTCTATCGTCTTCGCTCCGCTTGCACCTTTTTTTATTCTTCACTCTGCTTTGGCTCCGCCCTCAACAGCTTCCGTGGCAGACTGGATTGGCTGCAGGGAATTAGCTCCCTCTGCCTCGCACATTCCTGCTAATGCCAAGATCAAAGGTCAGACAAGAAAGACTAAAGACAACATGTCACGTGACAGGATTTCCTGGCCATTTTGATAGGAACACCTGCATCAAATGGACTGTAAGGATACTCGATATTCAGCTAGCTGACACACTTTCCCGCCAAAAGCCCTGGTGGTGGTGGTGGTGGTGGGGGGGGGGGGGGGGTGTTCTCGTTTGAATCCTTGGCGTTGGTTCCACCCTCAATGTTTGTTCCAGAACCAGGTCGCATTGCTTCTTCACTCTACGACGGCGATCAGATCAGGTCTAGCACCAAAATCTGGACTAGTCACGACCTAGAAAAGTTCTTCTGGCAGGTGACTCACAAAAAGGGGCATAGCAAGATGAGAATGTGACCTTTGCCCTTCCCAAAGACCCCCAGATCAGCTGCTGGAGAACCAAAAGTGGCGACGGGTTTCTTTTCCCCGTCGGCCATTTTTCTGTCATTTGTCGCCAAATTAGCGTCGCCTGTGCCATCAAAGTTACATGTCCACACACACGCACACACATTTCAGTTCGTACCCGCCCCCAGTCGTTGCTGAGGAAGTGTGTCATGCTCCGCCCTCTTGATGCTCTTTGTAGCAGGTCCAAGTTGGCGGCGCCGCCATGTGTCGGTGTCAGGTACAAGTAGGACAACATCCTCATGCCTCATAAGTCATTCCTTTTATTCCAAGAGTGTGCGCATTTGATGCCTTTGAGCACACACACACGCACGCAAACACACACGGCAGGAAGGCTACTGGTGACACTTTCCGGCTAAAAATCCATTCATTTGATACTTTCATGTTTGAGGATTAAGACTTTTTAATGGGAGGGAAAATAACTTAACTTAATCTTTTTCGACAACATCTGTGACAGAACCTCAATAGGAATGCCAGCATCAGCCAGTTTTATGTACACGTTGGCACTTTTTTAACTTGGGCACCCACGCACACACACACACACAGTCACAAGATATGCCAAGCATGGAGAATATGACTGTTTGTCCTTTTAAGTTTATTGACCCCTTTTTGTTCAGATGAGCAGTCATCAAGGCAAAAAACTTGTTCTGTTCAAGTTGTGTGCGACTTAAGCTCCTGACACACACACACACACACACACACACACACACACACACACACACACACACACACACACACACACACACACCCTGGAGGCATGGATCCCTGAGGACTTGAGGAGGTGCACACTCGCTGAAGGGCGAGCTGATGCGTCACTTTTGTTGCAAGCATGCACTCAAAGTGCTTCAAAGATTTAGGAAAAAAGCGTCTTCGGACATCTCGAACCTTTAAGACGTTCCCTTCCTGTGTTGACCTTTGCTCTCTTCACACGTTTCTTGTCCTTGGGAGGCAGGTAGTGTGGATGCGGGCCAGGAGTGGGCTGGGCTTGAACATCAGACACCTGGAAGCGAACACAAGTTGATTTCAACTCCTCCCCCTTTGCGCCAAGATTAAGGTCGATCAGGAAAACTTTTCCTTCAGAAGTAGGTGGGAGCTCACCTGACATGCTCCCATGATGCTGTCTGTTCCAGATGGCTTCACATGATGTACGGGTGAGGTTAGTAGACAGCGCTCAGCTGACGGACAAGAAAGTGATTGGATAAGACCGCCTGTGAGCTGAGCAGAAGATTGGAGCACGTTACAGAGGAGGAAAGGTCACATTGATGGTGTGTTTACCTCTTTGTAGTGCTGCCCCGCCGCATTCTCGTAGTTGATCACATGGTCCTGGGGCCTGTGTAATGATGCAAACAGAAAGTGAATGACAGCTTGGAGCAGAGGAAATAGGTCTATGCAACCTGTTAGCGTCCTGAAGCTGCTCGTCAATACGTCGCAGACGCCCTCGCAGGATGCGCTTCTCCTCCTGAGCCCGCGACAGGCGTTTAGCCAGGACCCTCAGCGTGCGCTCCTTTACTTTAAGGCGCCGCCGAACCTCCGCCAACATCTGCGCCGTGACAATGAGGATGTGAAAATACTCAGCTGCACATGGCTGTGTGTGAGTGTGTGTGTGTGTGTGTGTGTGTGTGTGTGTATGTGTTTGTCTGTACCTCTGCCATGTGGCTGAGTGCATGGTGGCCGTTGGCCTGCTCAGCAGCGTGCGTATTGACTTGTAGCCGCAGAGCATCGAGTTGCGCTGATTGTTCCCGAGCGAGGTTTTGAGCTTCCTGTTCTCTGCTGAGCGCCTGGCGGAGCTCTGTGCAGACACTGTGAAAGTGCTGCGCTGGGACCTTGAGCAAGTGCACACATGTTGGGAAATGTTGTTTGCACTGTGTGTGTGTGTGTGTGTGTGTGTGCGCGGGTGTGTGTGTTTGTGTGTTTGTGTGTTCTCACCGTCCTGCAGGTCGGTCCCTGTTGTTGTTCTGCCTTCCTCAGTTGAGCCATCTCAAGCCTCAGGCTGCGCCGCTCCACTTCGGCTGAGTGCAGCCGTTGGCTGAAGAGCAGAAAGTGCTGTTGGAGGCCGGACACCAGGATCTAGTGGGAGGATGCAGCGGGGTCAAAGGTTGCAATATTTTGGTTTGATTCAAATGAATATGAGACAATAAATTGATTAACGTGGACCACGACTTAAACAAGTTGAAAAACGTATTCGGGTGTTACCATTTAGTGGTCAATTGTGCGGAATATGTACTGTACTGTGCAATTTACTATTAAAAGTTTCAATCAATCAATCAAAACCTTCAAGCTGCTAAGGGGCTGACTGTGTCTGGTCAGTTTTATCTGATCCAGGATCTCTGGGCCGGATTCTGGGGGAGTGATAAGTTGATCCAAGAGGCGCGACAACCCAGACCGAGCCGCTGACGTCACACCTGGAGGGGTGCTCGCTAGCGCCCTTTGCAGGTCTGCCATGCAGGACAAGATGGCAGAGGAGAGAGATTTGGAACGAAGCCAGCGAACGCATGCGGCGTCACGACCATCACAGCCAACGTAATCTGCATCACACAGGCATCATTTCATCAATACTGGCATTTATGTGCATCCTTTGCTGTGGAAACATCACCTACTGCTTCCATCTTGTCCCATCAAAGTTGCTGTTGCGACATATACTGCTGGCCTGCCGCTTCCTCTCTCCACCCGAAACAACACCGTGCTCCTCTTTGCGAAGGCACGTAACCGCCTGAGAGCCGATAGCACGCAAGCGTATTTCCTCCAACGTCTTCTTGCCCGCCTCCCATGCCCTCCTCTTTCGTCCTCGTCTCCTCCCAGAGCGCCGGCCAACCGCCTCAGCTCCTGCTCCAGCTCCTCTCTGGCCGCGAAGCGTGCGACCAGAAGACGCTTCTGCTCGCAGAGACTGCGCACCCGCAGCTCGGCATTCACGGTCGCGCCAGCTAGAAGCGCACAAGCTGACATGAAGGAGGAAGACTTCTTGCGGCTTCGCAGGAGAAAGTCGTGGAGTCGTGACAGGTCAGAGGTCAAAGAGCTGACTCGATCCCGAAGCGAGCGGCACTCACAGTGATTTACCTGAGAAAGAAACAGAAAGTAGTCTAATCCTTATAATCTATAATATGAACAACATGCACAAAAAACAGCATAATAAGCTTTTCTAATTGGGAAAAACCCACATAGTTTTATATTATTTTCATAGTTAAGCTGATTTTTTTTCCTAAACAGTCAAATGTGTCTTAAGTAGTGCTGGCACTAACAAATAGTTTAAAAACCCACTGAACATTTATTTATTTACTTGACCAATTAAATAACTAGTTAGGGCAGCACGGTGGAAGAGGGGTTAGTGCATCTGCCTCACAATACGAAGGTCCTGAGTATTCCTGGGTTCAATCCCCGGCTCTAGACCTTTCTGTGTGGAGTTTGCATGTTCTCCCCGTGACTGCCTGGGTTCCCGCCGGGTACTCCGGGTTCTTCCCCAACTCCAAAAACATGCACCTAGGGATAGGTTGATTGGCAACACTAAATTGGCCCTAGTGTGTGAATGTGAGTGTGAATGTAGTCTGTCTATCTGTGTTGGCCCTGCGATGAGGTGGCCAGTTGTCCAGGATGTACCCTGCCTTCCGCCCGATTGTAGCTGAGACAGGCGCCAGCACCCCCCGCGTCCCCAAAAGGGAATAAACGGTAGAAAATTGATGGATGGATGGATGGTGTGAATGTGAGTTAGGGCTGGGCGATATGGCCTTTTTTTAATATCTCGATATTTTTAGGCCACATCGCGATGTACGATATATATCTTGATGTTTTGCCTTGGCCTTGAATGAACACTTGATGCATATAATCACAGCAGTATGATGATTCTATGTGTCTACATTAAAACGTTCTTGTTCATACTGCATCAATATATGCTACTTTTAAACTTTCATGCAGAGAAGGAAATCACAATTAAGTCAATTGACCAAAACTGTATTCATTACACAGTTATTAAACAGTGGCACAAACGTTCATGTCATTTCCAAAACAGAAAGTGCAAGATTGTCAGACACATTTTAAGTGTCAAATATAAATGAGCTGTATAATAGGAAATCAAATAGTATTCGTCCTTCGCTATGTGGTAAGTTACAACAGACATTATGAAATTCTCTTCATTCTGTAGCAGGTGACTTTTCAAATGATGCGACATTTTAGCAGTGATGCTACTTTTTATAGCAAGGATTTTGCCCCACACTTGACAAATTACGGTTGTCTGTTCGACATATTCCCATTTGAAGCCAAACCACCGCCAGACGATGGACCCCCTGCTGTTTTTCTTGGGAATTAATTCTTGCTTCATTCGCAGCTTATTTCTCTCGTATTCCCACTCGCACGGCTCTGCCAGCATCACAGATAACGTTACCCAGTCCGCCATCTCTCTTCTCCACGAGGGCGCATACGTATGTGACGTATGACGTGACAGTATGTGATGTGTGTAAGAAGGTGCGCCTGCTTGTCTGTGAGAAAGAGACACAAAAAAGAGCGAGAAGAGCCTGTAGTGTAATGCCTGCATCTAAAAGCAATCGCGTGACAACGTATACTCAAATATCACGATATAGTCATTTTCTATATCGCACAGAGACAAACTCGCGATATATTGTGTATATCGATATATCGCCCAGCCCTAATGTGAGTGTGAATGTTGTCTGTTTATCTGTGTTGGCCCTGCGATGAGATGGCGGCTTGTCCAGAGAGTACCCCGCCTTCCGCCCGAATGCAGCTGAGATAGGCACCAGCGACACCCCGCGACCCCAAAAGGGACAAGCAGTAGAAAATGGATGGATAAATAACTAGTTTGGAGGTATGGACAGGAAAACTCAATGCGGCCATAGCTTGACTTCATACCTAAAACTATTTCAAATGTAAAAATGATAGAAGTATTTTACACAGGTATTTCTAAAGGTAAGATCAGGTGTTCCGTTTGGGCTTACTACTCAACACCATGCAAACAAATCTCCATGGCTTCCTGATATTGTACAGTATATCATCTATCAAGACCGTTTTGTTTTCCGTTGCTGGATGACGAAGGAGCTCCTTTTTTATGACAAAAGCCCACCCGTCAAACAGCATATCTGTGTTGATGGAAGTATTATTGTACCAAAACAATACGCAAATCTCTGTGCATATTTGGGATTTGCGGTTAGGGTACACAGGTAAGGCAGTGCCTCACTTGTCATGATGGGAAAAAAATTGTAATTTAAAACTATAAAATAAATATTTCTTCATTACATTGTGTTATAGATGTATTTTCTGTATGATTAAAAAACTTTTTTAAATTTACTTGAGTAAAAATCACAAAATGTGTTTATTATGTATCTCTGTTCAGTTTGGTGTTACATTTATATGCAGACCTAAATCATTATGATTGCAGTTCTTGTGTGAAAGCATATTTTTAAACAGGATCAGCACACACACTCTCACAGTTGAGCACAATATGGAATACATAATAAGAAAAAAGAAACACAGTTTTTTCTTTAATATTTTTAGTTAAAGTTACTGTAACTTTCCTTAAGACCGTTTTGAAGTTAGTGTAGTGATTTACACACAGACACAGACACACACACACACACACACACGCACACGCACGCACACGCACGCGCACGCCCCGGCCGAAATCCTTTAACCCAATGTGGCCCTCCGAGTCAAAAAGTTTGGGGACCCCTGGCTTAAACAGTTATCTATTGGGTTAAGTGAGGTGCCAGTCAAAAGTTCAAAGTTGCGGTGGTACGACGTGGATAATGCATCCATGCTAATTGGGTTTAAGACCATTAATATGAAAAAATATGCATATAGTATCCAATTAAAATGATAAAAGTGTGCAGCAGAGTGTGGCTTTAAGGATGTAGGGCTTGGTGTGGAATAAATATTTATATTCACTGGACAATTGCCAACATAACAGGACCATTTTTGTTGGATTTGCATTTGCCGTTAGACTTCCAAGGTGAGTTACTTCTCTGTCTATGTTTGCAGCTGGTCTAACATTAGTGTTCACCAAGTCTGTTGTTATCAATCAATCACTCCAAGTATTTATATAGCACGTTTCATGCCCTACAAGTTGCAACACAAAGTGCTTTACACGAGTAAAAAAAAACAAAATTAAAATGCACACACAGCACTACTGACAACAAAAAAACATGACGTGGCACTGACGATTGAGGAAAATCGCCACTTTTGAGGCGTTCAGACAGGAGAATTACCCAAAATTAACTTAATCTAAAAATAATATAATACATATTTTAAAACATATCATCAGTAAAAAGCCTGATTAAAAAGGTTATGCTTGTTCCTGAAATTGTTTTTTTTCAAGCTTTTTGAAGACGTAAAATACTTATAAGAAATAAGGGGCAGCGTAAAAGAGGCTTAAAGAAAGCATGAAAAGAAAATAGTAAACCAGTTAAAATTTGTTACCTGCAGCTCGTGGGCGTGTCGGCTGTTCTTAGTCTCTTCTCGTATCCTCACCCTCTCCTCCATTGCCGCTAACACGCACTCATGACTCCGCTGCAGCTCTTGCATGCATGCGCTTTTCTCCTCGCACACGCTTTGCAGACGGTCCACCTGCAAGATGGAGGGAAGGGCCCAACATCAAGATGACAACCTCAGCATACTGAAACAAAATTGTAACAGGCGCAACCTTGTTTTTGGCCTCCTGGACGTTGGAAATCAGCAGCTCCACCTGCTGGTTGATGACATCACACAGCTCCGTCCTGGTGAAAGCCGCTGCCGTGCTTGGAGGTTCACTGAGAACTGTATGACCCACCAGTACTCGCTGATGAATTGAGTGGAGGAAGGACAGGTGGGCCTTACACACACACACAAACACACACACGCACGCACGCACGCACGCACGCACGCACGCACGCACGCACGCACGCACGCACGCACGCACGCACAGACACACATTGAAAGTGCAGTGTCAGCAAACAACAGCGCAAAAGTCAAAGTAGACAAGCTTACATTTGACATCTCCTCCTTCTCCTTCTCCAGCTCCTCCGTCTTTGCAGACCAACCATTGCTTTCCGTTCGTAGGCGGGCCACTTCCTCCTGCAACTTGAGTGACAACTGTCCGGATTCCTGCAGAATAAGACAATAAGTTGTCCTCACAGCAGCGTCGACTCAGTGATTAGTTTCTTTTGTTTTACTTGGAGGCAACGCTTCTGATCGACGGTCAGCTCTTGGAGCGTCTGCTTCTCCTCGTGTAACCTTTCACACACTAACTGCAAATCCTGGACCTGTGAGCAACAAGCAATATATCAAAAGCATGGTACAGGAAGCAGACAGCGCACACACACACACACTCACCTGGTGGTCAGCTCGCGCCTGTCTGCAAAGTGTGGACTTGAGCAGATGCATGATGTCAGCAGGAGTCTGTTTCCCATCATCTTTTGTGGGAGTACAACCTGTAAACACTCACTCTGATTGGTCGCACTGCTTTTCAGCAGCCTAAAAGGATGACATCATCATTGTACCTGCATGTGTGTGTTGTTTGATAGCTTCTTTGATCTCTTCCAGAGCCTTCTGACAATGTGCTTCTCTCTTGACCGCCTGAACACAAGACATCAAATCTTGTGGTATACATGACAATACTTGGCATTGCCAGCTGTCAAGGTGTGTGTGTGACTGTGTGCATGGGACCTGTTTCAAGAGCAGGTGTGTGTTGGCGTGTGCTCTCTTCTCCTCTTCGAGCACTGCTTTGAGTTTAAAGGTCATTCTCCTTTGTGTTTCCAAGGCGACACTCAGCTCAGACTTGCACTGTTCGTGCTCTGCCTGCAACCTAAACACACACACACACATACGCGCGTACATTTGTACATCCAAGTTAGTAAAGGTGGGGTAAATAATCAATTTTTAGATGCACGGCAATTCACACATGGATGATTATAAAATTGATTACTAATCGTCAATAATCGATAATCGATTTATTTATCGTAAATAATGAAATGCTGACAGTCCTAAAATGTGTCTGACTGCAGCGAACCACCTCACCAAGAGATCCGACCAGCTTCTTTATCATTGGGGACTTATGGTCCAGTATTGCACACTTTTTCATTAATTTATTAAATGTGGGAATTAATTTAACTGTTTCTTATTCCAAATTAAAGGCCCACTGAAACCCACTACAACCGACCACGCAGTCTGATAGTTTATATATCAATGATGAAATCTTAACATTGCAACACATGCCAATATGGCCGGTTTAGTTTACTAAATTGCAAATTTAAATTTCGCGCGGAAGTATCATGCTAAAACGTTGCGGTATGATGACGCGTGCGCGTGACGTCACGCATTGTAGAGGACATCTTGTTGCAGCACCGTTCCCAGCTATAAGTCGTCTGTTTCCATCGCATAAATCCACAGTATTATGGACATCTGTGTTGCTGAATCTTTTGCACTTTGTTCAATTAATAATGGAGAAGTCAAAGTAGAAAGCTGTAGGTGGGAAGCGGTGTATTGCGGTCGCCTTTAGCAACACAAACACAGCCGGTGTTTCATTGTTTACATTCCTGAAAGATGACAGTGAAGCTTTACTATGGAACAGAGCGGTCAAGCGAACACGGTTGGATTGGACCAGACACACAAAGTACAGTGTATTATGCAGCGATCACTTCGAAAGTTCGTGTTTCGAAGAGGGTCCCTTGCGAAGGGCAGAGATGGGCATCGCCACCACTTGTCGACTGGTGCTGAAGAAAGGTGCGGGGCCGACTTTCAGGTTGTACGGGTACGACCATATAGTCACACAAAAACACTAGTAACACAATAAGCAGATAAGGGATTTTCCAGAATTATCCTAGTAAATTTGTCTAATAACATCTGAATCGCTACCACTGCATAGTCTTTTTTATTTTTTTCTAGTCCTTCACTCTCACTTTCCTCATCCACAAATCTTTCATCCTCGCTCAAATTAATGGGGAAATCGTCGCTTTCTCGGTCCGGATCGCTCTCGCTGCTGGTGGCCATGATTGTAAACAATGTTCAGATGTGAGGAGCTCCACAACCCGTGACGTCACGCGCACATCGTCTGCTACTTCCGGTACAGGCAAGGCTTTTATATCAGCCCCAAAAGTTGCGAACTTTATCGTCGATGTTCTCTACTAAATCCTTTCAGCAAAAATATGGCAATATCGCGAAATGATCAAGTATAACACATAGAATGGACCTGCTATCCCCGTTTAAATAAGAAAATTTCATTTCAGTAGGCCTTTAATTTTTTATTTTAAGTTACAAGTGAAGAAATGTAAAACTGCATCAAGTTAAAGATGCATCAATTATTGATTTTTAAATATAATCGCACCTTCTGAATGGTTTTCTTATTTGAATCGTGAGGTGCCCAAAGATTCCAACCTCTACAAAAGTTAGTAATGTGGATGAGTAATGCTCTCACCGCTGTTGAGCACGCTCAGTTTGCTCTCTCCTCTCTCTCTCCGCTTCCCTCAACTGTCCTTGCAGCTGCTCCAGCTTGCACTGAGCCTCCTGGTGACTACGCCGCTCCACTGCAAGTGCCGCCTCCGGACAAACAAATGGAAACAAGCATGTGTGCGTGTGCAAGAAAGCATGTCTATTCATGCGTGTATGCGTGTTTGTGCTCACCTCCATGTCTTTTTCTCGCTCCTTCTGTAGCACCACCATCCTCCTCTCACCAACCTCCAGCGCCTCCTCCTGACACTGGAGACGACATCAGCCACATTCAAACCTGTCATACAGTGTGCGTGTATGTGTGCGGGCAGGCGTGTGTGACCTGCAGAAGGCGATGCAGTCGTTCACTCTCTAAAGTCAAGCTGTCAATCAACGCATCACGCTCATCTACTTCCTGTTGCAAAGCACGCAGGTCCTCCTTCCTGGCATGCTGAGTCATCTCCAGAACCTTCTGCAGCTCCCGGACAGTCTGCTTTATCGCTGCAGCATGATCTGCACACACACAAACACACAAGTTCAGTTACAAGGTGGCAGGTAGCATCCACTAAAATGTGTTTGTATTGCTGGGATATTACTGTCGACACGTCTGCCTCACCCAATTATACGCGTGGTGGTCAAGCTCGCTCTGTTTTCAATGTGTACGAGGTGCCATTGAGCCTTCCTTGAAGAAAAAATGCCATATGCTTGTGTTGTTTTCGGCTGTACGAACCGTTCAAATCTTGAAAAAGATAAACGTTTCTTTAGAGTTCCTCGAGAGGTCATCAAAAAATTTAGAAAAGTGAAAGATTTTAATAAACGACGACGAGAAAAGCTGCGCACACTCTAGTCCAAATGAGCAGAGTCAAAAAATGTATGCGTTTGCAGTGATCACTTTGTTAAAGGTTTGTTTGATATACTTTTAACGTTTATTATTTCCCATTTAAGTATTATTTTCATATTAGTTGTATTTCTCAAACACGTTTGCTACGAGTGTTTCGAAAAGCACCAACTTGGCGAGTCTACATAAAAGAAGGCAAATGCCAGAAAAACCTTAAGAGTTAAGCTTTTACCAAAAGCAAAAATCATAATTGAAGCTTTCAGCATTAACACAGTGTTGACATTTATAGTTATATTTTGATAAAGCAGGGGAAAAGCACGTTACACGTAAAGGGCGCATGCAACAGCAACAAGCATTGCAGTAGATGAGAAGTTAAATCATGAAATGCAACCTTACCCGAGCAAAAACGATGCATATTTATCTGGGAGAGTCTTGATATCAATTTTCTTGACCCAGCCACACACAAAGAAGTTGTAGACCTCCATGCTTTTCCTAGTTTACATCTGTTTTGTCGTGTAAACTGGTGACTGGAGCACAATAGTTTAATGTGTGTGGAAATGCCACCGACAGATAATCCTTGATATCACTCAACAAATCTTTTTTTTGATAAAGTTTAGGGAAATATTCCATTGCATAGTTGGATTTTTTTACTTGTATATGCTTTTTGCAGGAAGATTTAAGCCTCTTTTCTACTCAGATAGTTCATGCGCTGCTAGCTGTACAACCGCCATCCTAGCTTGGTTGGCCACCACTGGTTTTCTCTTCCAAGAAGTCATGTGTCAGAATATAAGCAATTGGCTACCTGTGAGGGTTGTGTTAGCATGACGTGCTTGTTGAGTGTCTCTCTGGCTGACCACCAGCTGGTACTGAAGTTCTGTTCTTTGGGCTTCACCTCGCTCCACTGAGGACCTGAGCCGGGCCAGCTCCGCCTCCAGTGTGCACAGCTACAACACATAAAAACACAAATATGATACAGACTACTGTCGCTAGCAAGGACAAGCTTGTTGTCTTTCCACCTGCTGGTTGTGTGCGGATGTCATTTCCAGCTTTTCTTTCTCCAGCTGATGGATTCTCCTCCTCCTTCTCCCAGTTTGCTGGATGCCACTTGACTTCCGCCTTGCCAGGGATGCCCCCCTTCCTCCAGCATCGCTGCTGTCACTCGTGTCTCCTCCTGGCTGCGGGGGGGTATCTACCTTGTTCCTGCTAGATGGCAAAAATTTAGCACATGTCCACTATGTCTTTCTCCTCTGACATTTATTTTAAGATGCAACCTCTGGCAGCATGCCGTTGTCCCAGTCTCCACTGCGTCGCCCCTCCCAAGGATGGGTGGTCTTTGCTCCAGTGGGTTATTCTTCATGGTTCCCTACCAGCTTGTTCTTTGTAATTATGAAAAGATAAGAACACACAGTTGTTTGGTTGCCATGGAAGCAGTCACCAACACATATCTACCGGCCATGTCCGCTATACATTGGTCTTTTTGTGTAATTTATTTAAACACTTTAGAACATGATAAGAGGACATTTGTGCGCCGATAATGGAGTTTTTTTTTATTTCACACCATAAAAATATATTATCTCAGTGCGGGTGTCAAGTTATACAGAAGAACCCTCCTCTTTGGCTTAACAAGTTTATTTCAATCACTGATAAAAATCAACATTACAAATGTGTGTGGTTTTACCGGTGAAACAACACAAATTGTCTCTGAAAATATAATTTCTGTTGTTTGCACTTACGGATGAAGACGAAATCTAGCCGTTTGAATCAGACGCCATCTTTAGGTGTCTCACGTCATTTCCGTATCGAGCTGTGATTGGCTGTCCGCTTTCTTCAGATCATTTTATAATCTTTTATCCATTTTTCAAACTGCCGTAATCTAACTAAAACAATGCTATTATTACACAAAATAAAATACATATCTACTTAAATCAGTTAAGTGACTCGTAGGATGTTTGCAAACCAGTTAGCCAATGAGATATGTTGATCCCGCCCACCTAGTATCAGGGTCACTTTGGCAGATAGTGCTGTGACAATAAACCATTTTAATAGTTTCAATATTTAAAAGTATCAATGAATCTTAAATATTAAAAAAAATATACATGAATCAAAATTTTTATCTTTTTTGAACAAAGTAAAGTTACAACATCTGAATTATTTTTCATTTTATTTACAAAAATGAAACACTGACTTTTCACTCACGTTTGTTTGACCGACAAATGTAAAAATGAAAAAGCAATACTACAAAACATGTCAAAACAATGTCACATATGTACAAGCAATATTATTATTATTATTATTATTACTGTTAGAGGAAGAAGGCAAAATGCTGAAGAGACAATGGCATGTGCAAAATATCTCTTCATGTCTGTCCGTCACAATGTTCATCCGTTTCAATGACAACAAGAGCACAGTTACAAGCTGATGGCTGACACCGCCACGCAAGAGTCACAAAGACAAAAAGTTTTGAGTGTGTGACCTTCAAGATAACATCAAGACAGAAAGATTAAACTAGGATCACTTTCAGCACCAAAACAACAACCAAAACAAAACTGCAATAGTCAGAGTATCACTTTCTTTTGTTTTACATGAGTTATCCTTATTGTCTTAGAATTAACATTTGACCGTCTTGCAGAAAAAGGTAATACTTTAAGATGTGATTGTTTCAAATGTAATTTGGAATTTAGGATGTCATTATTTAAAATGTAATGCCTTTTTTAAAACTAAATTATTAGTCATTATTTCCAATCATTATATCAAATTTAATGTTATTATTTTAAATCTATAACAACATTATCACACAACTAATGTATATGTTACTTGTGATTAATTTTGAAAACCTTTGATAGATGTAATGAGCTAAACTAACACAGTTGCAAGTAACACTCGCACCCACACCATCAGGTTGTCATAGTCCAAGTAACACTGAAGTACTGCATGTAGTACTTTAGTTTTAAAGTAGGGAGTTCTGTCATGTGACGTTTCTGGGAAGTCAACAGATTTGCCTGATGTGTGCAAGACAGACAAGCGTCAAAGCAGGCCTTCTCCGCCTAGAGAGGAGGTTTGGTATAGCCAAAAAGTCCAACAGGAAAGTATTTGACGTGAGTGGGCCACTGGGCAGCCAGCTGGAAGAACTTGATGTCGTTCCACTCGACACCGTCGATGGACACTGGGGGGCAACAGAGGCGGCCTCAGATAGGGGGCAGTGAAGAGTAGTCAAGATGGCGGTCAAGACATCGCGCTTACCTTTCAGGATGGTCTGCTGCTGCTTGGCCGAGCAGATGAGACGACTTATACCTTCGATCACCTGACTCTTAGAATCCACTTCCTTCTCTCTGGGCTTCTTTCCCAAGAAGATGGTCGGCACTGCCAAAAGAAGCCATTGTACTAGAACATTCTAGAAGACGACAAATACTTACGACTTTTGCTCACCTTTTTTATTTTTTTCCTTTGTGACCACCGTCATGGCCATGGTGCTGACGTGAACACCATGAGGCTCGCTGCTGCCCCCGGCTGGCAGCCTACTGACCTGCAGCGAGCGGAATGCGCTCTTCAGCGTGTTTTTGCACGCCGTGTCGCGGCGCTCGCCTTCCCGCCTCTTCTCCGCCAGCGACGCCAGCCAGTAGTCCACCTGCAGTCCGATTGCGTCCACGCCGTGAGACATGCCAGGACTCCTGGGAGCGAGCGGCCGGCTAGCACGTTAGCACGGTAACCTAACCTGACAGGTGTGCACATAAGGCAGCTTCGCACTTACCCTTGCACTGTGACGCTACCCATAGAAGGGGATGAAGGGGGCGTGGCCACCTCTTTGATCACTCCAGTAGGGGAGCCATGGGAGGGAGGGGATGTTGAGGGGACGGCCAAGCTCACGGCTACACCCCCCTCTTCTGAATCGCCTTTTAAGGTTATGATATACTTTAGGGTTATGCAAGGTTATGATGTCACCATAATGCCGCTACCGGCATGTTTGGGCACATGCTTACCCGCCAGCATGGGCCCAGATTCGATCACGCCCACCTTCACAACCTACAAAACAGGAAGTGATGTCAGTCAAACAATCAAAGGTTTGCCTTAAAAAGTCAAGCAATCTCTTACTCCAATAAAAGGAATGAACTTCTGGTAGGACTCCTCCTCTCTCCTACAGAGAGATGTCAGCTGTTACTGAGCGCACAGAAAGTGGCATGCGGTTGGCAGGGGCGTTACTTACGTTTTGTGTTTACACGTCAGCATAGCCTCACCGATGGGAAGTTGGTGCGTGACCACGGCACTGCTTATGTACTGAGTGATTCGTCCTGCCACGTCCAGTTGTTCTGCACAGCAGAGACACACCAAAGTCACAACGATGCTTCTGACGGCACCTTGACATTTTCACTATCGGTGATACCTGTTGGAGGAGGCTCAGAGCGGCTAAACACATCTCGCCAGGCGCTGTCTAGGAAGGAGGAGTTGTAGCGGTTGTCCAGGGCACCGAGATGCTTGGCTAAGGGATGGGAGCCTGAAGCGGGAACACAATCAGCTGTGATGGGCGGGGCTTGTCAAACAGCAGCAATCCGGCTTACCCAGAGGAACCACCAGAAAGCGCATATGGCCAAGCCAGTCGGACGTCTTGTTAGCTAGCTGCGTGACAAAGAACTGCAAGATGGCGGCCAGGTAACTCTGGCTGCCCACCGCAGTCACCTTCACGACACGGGGCATGGACGCATTACAGTTGCAGCTGCCAATTAAACGACACCAACACGCTTTTATTGCGAAGACAGAAAGCAGAGATGCAGCTGCCAATCAAATAACACCAACACGCTTTTATTGTGAAGACAGGAAGCAGAGATCCAGCTCCCAATCAGAAGAGATGAACACACTTTTATTTAATAAAGAAGAGGAGTACTCACAACTTCTGGATGCGCATGAGAATGGCCGACAGGACCGCCTGGATTTCAGCCGGCGAGCACGTGCACACCACTGGCTGTTTGTGCACTTGCAGCTGCTCCAGCACGTACTGCACACACACACAGTCAGTGAAAAGGGGAGTGGGGAAACGGTGGTGGGACACGCCTACCTGTCCCTGCCAGTCGCCTCCGTTGACCAGGATGAGGCTCTCCGGGAGGGCGGAGTCAGCCAACAAAATGTGGTTGAGCTGGTCATACATGGCCTTCCTTAGGACCTACGCACGCACACAAACAAACATGAAAAAAGAGCGCTAACGAGCAAGCAAGAATCAAGCCACCGTGTTTACCGGCGTGCCATGTGCCAGCTCAGGTGACCTCTCAGAGTCTGAGCTATTGGTGCGCTCGCTCAAAGGTTTGGACAACTGCCGTTCCTTCATGGGGGTGCTGCTGCGCTTCTGCTTTGACGGGGTGTGGCCTCCATCCAACCTGCAACAGTAAAGCAATAAGGACGCATGACAACGCTATCCAATCACAAACACGCCGGCTATTGGGTTACCTTGGCGTTAACACTGTCTGGCTGTCACTTTTGCCACTCTTGATGGGTGTACGGATACTCTCGGCAACAGACACCGTGATGCAGGGGCCTGAGTCGGGGAGCAACTCCTGATCTGTGATCTCCTGCGACGTGCACATGCACACACGCAAGAGTGAAACCCCCGCAAAAATGTGGACGTGCACGCAGACTCAAAATGAAGTTTGTACCAGTGGCTCGCTCTCCGACAGCGCTTCCTCTAGGTTGCGGCTGCGGGAAGTTTTCATCTTGTCTGGGGGAGGCGCCTCCCCTTGCTGGCAGTAAGTGCATGTCAGACAACACACACAACAAACTCTGTCCCCCCGTCGAGACTTACCAGACTCAACGTGTCTCGGCCCAAACTGCCTTTGCTGTTCAGACTTCCGATCTCCGTTTGTGAGCTGGACTGGGACATTCCCTCAAAGAAAGGCCTGGATGGATGGAAAAGCGAGAATGGACAACTGTGATTGACAAACGGTGGTGTCCAAAAAGGGGAGCCCATACCTGAGTTTGGGTTTGGGAGTGCTCAGGATGCTGTCGGTCTCATCCATGTCGGGACCACTGTCACTCTGGTTGAACATCCCTAGGCTGTCATACAGCTCGTCCAGATCCTCTTCCACCTCTTGGATTTGCTCCCTGGACACGTGCTCCAGACCAAAGCCCACCTGGATGCCACAGGGGGAAACGGATAAGCCAGAGGCCACGCCCCTCTACAAAGGGTAAGTGTTGTACCTCATCGGGGACTTTGAACCTCTTGAGCAGTGCCACAAACTTTTGCTTTATGTTAGGTTGCTGCAAGCCAACATGACGGTGGTGTGAGAATGTGCACACTGTACACATAACAAGTGAGCTGGAGGACGGCCTCTCACCCTGCTGATGGCGGCGTTGGACGGCAGCTTGCGCCTTGGTTTCTTCTTCCTCACCTCCTCATCTTCGTCATACAGGTACTGCGCAGGAGGAGGCACGTGACTAGAAGCTAACAGATGCTAACAGCTGAGCAAGGAAGCTAGCTCCAGACCAACAGGCAGTGCCGGTGAGGATAAAAACAATGCAGCATCAACATGGAGACTAAAAAGCTCCGCCTACTTGTCCGTGGACGGGGTCATCGCTGCCCTCCTGCTCAGACGAGTAGCTCTCTTCCTCTTCCTCAGAGTAGTTGTCCATGTCTGGAGATCGATCTGAAAGGAAGAGGGTGATGGGTCAATTGAGTCAAAGTGGACAATGAGGACAGAAGCCGTACCTGACATCTTGGCTTTCGGACCCTCGTGGTCTATGGGCTGGCTTGATAGTGAGTAGACGCGCATCTCGGCCACAGGCAGCGAGGCATCCTTCAGCTGGCTGTGTAGGCCCAAAACCTGAGCGCCCTCGCTGGGGTGCTGCATCACCTGCGGAGGAGATGGGTATGTGGTCATGTGATCAAACCAGCGTTAGCGGTGGCGTACCTCAGCCATGTTGATGAGGCCCAGAGCGAGCGTCTTGTAGCCGAGGATGGTCCGGTTCTTGTAGCGTTTGCGGCGCTGCAGCATGATCTGCAGCTTGTTGGCGTCCCTCTTTAGGAAGTGAGGGTACTACACACAAAAAAGACAAAGGATCCTTTTAAACAAGAAGACAGCGGCAAGGGGGTGGGGCAAGGAGGGCAGGATGTTGACCTGCAGAGAGAAGGTGAGCTGTAGGTCGGTCTCCGTCAGGCCGGCTGATGCCAGAATGATCTCGTTGGAACGGAGGATCCGCTTGGAGCCCTGACACACGACAAAATACATGAGAACACAGACGAGTGCATACACACATCCAACCTATGAACTCTCACCTGAAGTTTTACGGCGATGACCACAGATGTGAGGTCTTTGTCAAGCTCCTTCAGCATGATCAGCTTCTTGAGAGTCAAGTTGAACAGTCTGATGACAGACAATACATGACACGAGCAGGTATGTGGTGCATCTCAGGTTATCAAGGTTAGCTGTCTTAGCACCCTTTTAACCCTGGTATCATCCGTTTGCACTGTTAACACAGAATACTGCATAGCCTGTTTTGACACAAAAGGGGGCGTGTCCTGCATTTGACATTCAGCACAAACACAAATTGTTGTTGTTGCGCCACCTACCCACACACACACATTATGCACTAGCTGATGCTCGTGTGTATTTGTATGGTGATTCACCTCCTCTGCGGAAACCACAGCACAAGTGTGTGTGTGTGTGTGTTGTTTGTGCGCAGGAGGGTGGCTAATGTCTAATTTGGTTGCCTGTTTTGGTATGCATTGCATGTGTTTGCACTCAGTAAGTTTCCTGTATGCTGTTGCCTCATAGGTTCAGAGGTCACATGGGAGAATGCGTTTTAATGTTTCAAAAACAGGAAGTGCAGTGACGCCCCGAAGGTAGCCATCTTGGACGCCTGAGGTGAAAGCCTGTGTTGCTATGGCAACAAGCTGCAACCAGCACTGATGTACATGCATATACATTTGACAAAATGTGATGGTGCAGGTTTGTACATATAAATGTCTGTACATACACATGATATGTACACACACACACACACTTACACCAAACACATGTATGTGTCATGTCATGTGATTAACCCCCTGATAAAGCATCACTATCTGATGCAGGTGTTGTCATGTGACCTCCATGGGCCAATCGGAAGAAACTGACAGGTAAACAAAAGGTGACATCCCTCTTGCTATTCGCTCATCGTAGCCCAGGCGTTAGAACAATGACATCGTGACTCCTCCCGCCCCCCAATACCTGGGCACACAGCTGGGCGAAGAGCGGTCCACTTCCCAGGTGGCGAACAGGTTCATGTGGACCGGCCGGTTCGAAGAGATGCTGACTGGTTTGGAGAGCTGGCCGTACGGCGAGGGGACGACCGTGGCGCGCGGAAGCCCTCCTCGCTCCATTCTGAAGGCGGAAAAGCGAACCGCGTAGAGGAGGGAGGCTTCCTGGTTGTGTTCCTGCCTCTGCAGCAAAGGACTAATGGCCACCAGGCAGCAGGCAGGTCCGGGAGCCCGCGTTCTCTCTTCTGTGCGACGAGGAAGCGGAAATTGTCCGACTCACGAGCACGCCCCCCGGGGGCTGTACGAGAGCGTGCACGTTGCGGCAGCAGCAGCTGGACGTGCGCGACACCGTGTATGGTCTGTGCGCGCGCAACAACGGAAGCATAAACAAGTGGGGAAGGGCCAAGTGTGCGTGCGTGTGTGTTTTACTTTATTAGAACAGCGAACGTGTTTTCAAAGAGTAGACAAAAACACTGCTAGCCAGCTATAATAGCAACACATTTTGGGTCTCATGAAAGCCCAAAACTCATTGATAAGGATAAGGCGATTATGAGGTCATCATCCTAATAAGCTGGGGTCACCTTTCACATTCACACGTGTCAGTCAGGTGATGGCAAATCCCACTTGCAGTATGTATTTAGGTCAGACCAAAACCAGCTCCATAATGGTCTGAGTACATTGTTATTAATTAAAAAAAACAGGAGACAGGAATAAATAGTAAAAAAAAAAAAAAGTTTATTGTGAAAGTAAAACATCAGCTTCCTCTTTACAGTGGTTGTCTAGAACTTGAACTCCTTGTACTTTTTAGCGCCGCCTCGTGTGTCCTGGGGCTGAGCCTTCCTCTTCTTTTGCTGAAGGTGACATTGACATAATTACCTTCTTCATCATTATCATCATCATCATCTTTGTGCATTACCTTCTGTTTTGCTGCGTGCTCAGCCACCATGTCGCTGAAGTCCTCTTTTTCTACCTGTGCCTGCTGCTCACGCACGTGTTCTTCATACTTCTGGGTCATGGCCATGGGGTCCAGCTCCAGCTCCTCAGGTGCCAGTGCCACCTCCACACCATGCGAGTCTCCCCCGCTGCCAGTTTTGCGGCTCACCGCGGCCTACAGACGGATCAAGCATGCGTGCTATAAGGACGGCCACGTGGATGGCATTTGGTGTTTGTAATCCAGTACATACTCTACGTTGCCCCCACACATATTATGCCATAACTGCAAAAACATGCTTAAAAATGAGCTATAGTAGCAAATGACTGCCACTCTCAATAAGTAGATATTTGACAAGAATCTTAACATTTCTAGTAATAACATGCACTCGTAACGCATCATTTTGTAATATATATTAATATTATACCTTCTTTGAGAATACAAAGTTTATAAAAATAAACTACACAAATCAATTTAGATTTTAAAGACATGGTAAAATACCAAAAGAAGATCAGGATACGAAACTCGTCTTAAGGACTATTTAACTAAACCGTTATGAGGGTTATGTATTTTCAGAAAGCAAAGAACCACGGGGCAGGACATGTATCTTGAGTATTTAAGCTTAATATACCATGTTAACACAATATATATTTATCATTTTCATAATTTGATTTACAAATTTAAATATTTTATACCCTCACAAAAAAACAAGTTATTTTTAATTGAGGCGGGACGTCAGTAGAACTTCCAGAAGTTTTGCGCAGACTCCAGAGGAGTTGGCAACTATGGGATGGACAGGAAAAAAGGCTCTACTCACGGCCGACATATCGTAGATGTGCGTGGAGGCCATCATGGCGGCACCCACTGGGCCCGTTCGTCTTTCAGGAAGGACGGTGAAGAGTTGTGGCGTTTCATTGCTACGAGGACAAGAACACGGTCAAACAGAGGGACATTATAGGAATGAAAACGGGGGCCTTTTCCCACCCGTCCATGGCCTCCTCTATCTTCTTCTTCCTCAGCTCGATGAGTTCAGGAGTCTCCATGCCAGCGGGGACGGACGAGAAGCCTCCGGGCGTGATCAAACCGCTGAAAAGACGCCAACGTGTCATAATTACTGTGACATCACGTCATAACCTTTAACCTCTACCTGTCTGCCGGTGTAAAAAATCCAGTCTCATCTGGTTTCTCCTCGTCGCTCTCCTCTTCCTCCTCCTCTTCTTCAGAAGACTCTTCGTCAGATGGCTCCAGCTCACCCCATGTTGAGCGGTCCACTTCCTCTTCCTCCGCTTTGGCCTGCTCGCACAAATCAGCACATTTGATGGCATCTTACCTTTAAATTTCTCGATAATCAGGCTCGCGCAAGTCTTACCTGGAAGTCTGCAGAGTTGGTCCCGAACACATCGCCATACAGCGGTTTGCCCAATTCGTCTACTGGGGGTTTCCCCCAGCCACCAGCATGATAGCCGAATGTGCAGTTCTGAAAAGGTGGGGGTCAGAGTGTCAGAAGACATTTAAGAAGCTTTTCCAAACAATCATGATAGTGGTTATTACCTCCGGGATGGGTGAGTTCAGTCCGGGGATCTTGAGGTTCGGGTAGGACGGAGGGGGGCCGTACCTCTGCATTGCAATCAGCCAGGGGGGCGGGACCTTGTGGGAGTTCTGGGGGAAGACACAGTTGTGAGCAACCTGACAAGTGTTCAACTTTTTCACTGTGAGGCAATGTTGCAGGCACTCACGGGTCCAACCGGCATTCCCAGCGCGATGCGAAGCTCATCGGAAAGGTCACCTGGCTTCTTCTCCTTTAGACGGGTCTCAAACTCTTTACCCTACACACACAAACACAATCAGAAACCTTGGCAAGCAGTGCAGTAGGTGCTTGTCATGAGCGTTACCTCGTAGTAAAGATCGCCATGGATGGTCAACTTGGGCTTAATCTGCCACTTGAAGAATGCGTCATGAAGTTTTTGGTAGTCGATGTCGATCTTCCCCATTTTGGGACGAACTTTCTCCCTCATTTTGGTTTTCATGGTTTTGGCGTCTTCCTGAGAGATGCACAGAAGGGTTTGCTCTCATCACCCCTGAGATACTTACACAAAAACGTCACTCTCGACCAGCCTACCTTCTCTTGCAGGGCCTCTCTCATTTCCTGAATACCGGTTCGCCTGATAAATTCCGGGAGTTGGAAGGGCGGCTTCTCAATGCCCCTCTTCCCTTGCAGGTACTTGCGCTTGAAGCACCAGTGGCGAGGAACTGGAACCGTGTTCCGGGTGGCCTTGAGGTGGACCAGCAGTTTGGGCTCCTGTGCAGTCACATCGTGCATCTCCACCACATCTGGGCGGGCCACCAGCTGGGGGCGGAGCAAGGTGGTCGTCAAATAAACTGCCTGCGGCTTAGGGTCAGAGAGGTAAGGGCAAAGTTTACCTGCTTGAGCTCAGCTACAGTGAGACGGTTCATCCTCCTCAACTTCTTCTTAGACAGTTTGGGAACATCTGTCCGCAGTTCCTGTCCAGGAGAAACAAACATCTTCATTGTGGAACAAACGGATTTGCAGCTGTGAAAGGCCAGAAAGTCATACATCGTCGCTGTCGTCGCTGTCTTTCTTCTCCAACTCAAAGCCTTTTTTCCTCAGGATGGGCAATTCCTGCTTTTCCGCCTTGTCAGGCTCTTTGTCCTTCTTTAGGTCGTCGGTCAGCTGCCAGTCAAAAGGTGTCATGAAGCTTGGTGTGACAGCAGCCAATCACACGTGGACTCACCTTGAAGGCATCAAACACGCGCTTGAAAAAGATGTAGTTGGGGTCGTAAATCTCTGGCTCCTCTGTAACGTACTCTATCTCCACTTGGGTTTCATCTTCCTCCTCCTTCTCGCCGTCGATCTGTTCCTTCTTCTCCTGGGCACGCTTGTTCTTGCTCTTCTTTTTGCGGTTCCTGCGTCTGCGGTTTTTCTGAGGAAAAAAAACGCTTCATGTCATCACTCGCAGTTGCAAGGAGACAAATATTCTGACAAGAAAACTCACCTCCTTCTTTGACACCCGATTATCGTCTTCTTCCAACTCAGACGCTGCGTGTGAAGAGCTGTTCAAGTTCATGTCTGCGCTGCTATCTTCTTCTACTTGTAAAGGGGACAAACACAAGACAGCATTGACGGACAAGCAGCAGCCGACCGCTGCTGGGATGGGCGATATGTCCTAAAATCTATATATTGATATATATTGCTGCCTCTTGTAATAACGAAATATATCAATCATGATATATAATTTGGTATGTAAATGATAATAGAACCATTTAACAATCGGCTACTAAGGCTCCTAATTTAGCTGATAGCGGATCTGATATTCAGTGGGGCAAAAATGTATTTAGTCAGCCACCGATTGTGCAAGTCCTCCCACTTAAAATGATGACAGAGTTCTGTTATTTTCATTATAGGTACACTTCAACTGTGAGAGACAGAATATGAAAAAAATAATCAGGAATTCACATTGTAGGAATTTTAAAGAATTTATTTGTAAATTATGGTGGAAAACAAGTATTTGGTCACTTCAAACAAGGAAGATCTCTGGCTCTCACAGACCTGTAACTTCTTCTTTAAGGTCTTCTGTCCTCCACTCGTTACCTGTATTAATGGCACTTGTTTGAACTCGTTATCTGTATCAAAGACACCTGTCCACAGCCTCAAACAGTCAAACTCCAAACTCTACTATGTCCAAGACCAATGAACTGTCCAAGGACACCAGGAAAATAATTGTAGACCTGCACCAGACTGGGAAGAGTGAATCTACAATTGGCAAGCAGCTTTGTGTGAAAAAATCAACTATGGGAGCAATTATCAGAAAATGGAAGACATACAAGACCACTGATAATCTCCTTAGATTATCATCCCGCAAGATCTCATCCCGTGGGGTCAAAATGATCATGAGAACGGTGAGCAAAAATCCCAGAACCACACGGGGGGACCTGGTGAATGACCTGCAGAGAGCTGGGACTAAAGTAACAAAGGTTACCATCAGTAACACACTACGCCGACAGGGAACCAAATCCTCTAGTGCCAGACGTGTCCCCCTGCTTAAGCCAGTGCATGTCCAGGCCCGTCTGAGTTTATGGATGATACAGCAGAGGATTGGGAGAATGTCATATGGTCAGATGAAACCAAAATAGAACTTTTTGGTATAAACTCAATTTGTCGTGTTTGGAGGAAGAAGAATACTGAGTTGCATCCCAAGAACACCATACCTACTGTGAAGCATGGGGGTGGAAACATCTTGCTTTGGGGCTGGAAACATCTTGCTTTGGGGCTGTTTTTCTGCTAGTGGACAGGACGATTGATCCGTGTTAAGGAAAGAATGAATGGAGCCATGTATCGAAGAGATTTTGAGGCAAAACCTCCCTCCATCGGTGAGAGCTTTGAATGGTTGACCAAATACTAATTTTCCACCATAATTTACAAATAAATTCTTTAAAATTCCTACAATGTGAATTCCTGGATTTTTTTTTCTCACATTCCGTCTCTCACAGTTGAAGTGTACCTATGATGAAAATTACAGACCTCTGTCATCATTTTAAGTGGGAGAACTTGCACAATCGGTGGCTGACTAAATACTTTTTTGCCTCACTGTATTGCATAATGTATTTGATTGTGGCAGTGCGCCACAGCAACATATTAGCAACCACTCTTTAAAAGTGAGTTTTTTTTAAGATAAAACTAAAAAAAATAATGTATTATAGCATCCAGAAGAAGACACAAAGTTTGATGCTCTTTTTAGATTCTATTGCCAATCTTACTGTATGCTAACAACAAGCCCTTTTCCAACAACAATATCCTCTGTGCACATTTGTCCCAGTGTTTCTAGACACAAAACAGCACTTCCTCATTCTCCGCAGACAACGTGTGTTCACAGGACACGGGAAAAAATGGTAATTGTATTATACTTGTATAGCGCTTTTCTACCTCCAAGGTACTCAAAGCGCTTTGACTTTACTTCCATATTCCCCCATTCACACACTGATGGTGGGAGCTGTTATGTGAGGCGCTAACCACGACCCATCAGGAGCAAGGGTGAAGTGTCTTAGCCAAGGACACAACAGATGTGACTGGGATGGCAAAAGATGGGATAAAACCCAGAACCCTCAAGTTGCTGGCATGGCCACTCTACCACAACCTTAACACGTTAAACCATGCGATTAATAAAAATAAATTATCGCTTTATTAAAAATGAATCACTGCGGGTTAAGACTTCACCTGGAAGACGCATACAATTGTTACAGTCTGATCGCAATGAGAGGTGGTCAAATTCGCTTCAAAACAGAACTTTATATAAAACTAAGGTAACTTGTTGGTATTGCAGCAACATTTTTTTTTTATCATCGGCACACATCAAGTTTAAAAAAATACCATCTTAAAGTAATATACACACTCGAGGATTGTGTTGTCAATCCTCTTAGTGACTTCTTTAGTAAACAAGCTACTAGCGACAAATCCAATGACTTCTCCCAGGGATATAGGAGACTTTTTTGTGTCGTGGAGACTCTGGTGAAACTAAGCAGCAGTCACCGTCCTCAGCAGGCAGTGACGGCTGCTGCCGGTCAGCTGATGCTGCTGCGTCCATAGCTACATGCTAGCATGAATGCTAGCTACATCGACATGAAGCAAAGGAGAACGCTCCGCTGTTAAAATGGAAGGTCACATCTTAAATTTGGTAAGACCAAGTTTTGCAAGAAGACGTCAATTATATCAGCACAACTGATCTGTTGTACATTGAAGAGGCACACTTACAGCAAGGATTAACAAACTGTAATACACGAACAAGAATATTAACTTGCAACTACAGACTAAATGTGAATTTATATTTGCTTCCTGGAGAACGCTGAACATCTGCAAGTAACCAAAATGAGCTGGGGTTGCATTGAACAAAAAAAGAGATCAGTATTTTCATCTGAAAAAGTGAACACTTGTTTCAACAACTGTTAAAACAAAATAAGAGTAAATGGTGCACTATATTAAGTTGTTTATGAGTGTGTTTACTATATTAACGATAAGTATCTTGTTTGTAAGTTTAATGCAAACTGCAAAGCCTTTAAATGTGCACGTGATTTTTACTATAAATATTTTCACCAAATGTTCAGCAAATCAATGGCTTGCAGTTCATTAAAACATTTGAACAACGTTCTTGTATGATATTCTGACAACTAAATTGCAGTTGTACCCAAAAATAATTATTTTATTTTTTGCAAGAAAATAACCCTTGATTAATCATGACTAATCACAGGTAGGCCTTGGCAACATAGCCTAAAAAAAATCCCAAATTTTTTTCACAAAAAAATCAATTTACCATTTTCCCCCTTTTTTTTTTTTTTTTTTTTGAAGAAACCATTGAATACAAATGACAGATAATTTAGAACAATTTTTTTTTTATTTGATCAAAAACTAGTAGTTTGAAATGAAACTGCATCTTACTCTTGGTAAGATTCTAATTAGTATAATGTTATATACAGATATATAAAACTAATCCCGCGGCCACCAAACCAGAACCCCTCAACGCCTTGACTGCGCGTAGAAATTCTGTCCATAAAAGTTATGAACGGAAATGGTGACAAAGGGCAGCCTTGGCGGAGTCAAACCTTCACTGGAAACGTGTCCAACTTACTGCCGGCAATGCGGACCAAGCTCTGACACTGATTGTACAGGGAGCGGACTGCCACAATAAGACAGTCCGATACCCCATACTCTCTGTGCACTCCCCACAGGACTTCCCGAGGGACACGGTCGCATGCCTTCTCCAAGTCCACAAAGCACATGTAGACTGGTTGGGTAAACTCCCATGCACCCTCAAGAACCCTGACAAGAGTATAGAATAGAGCTGGTCCACAGTTCCACGACCAGGACGAAAAACACACTATTCCTCCTGAATCCGAGGTTCGACTATCCGGCGTAGCCTCCTCTCCAGTACACCTGAATAAACCTTGCCGGGAAGGCTGAGGAGTGTGATCCCACGATAGTTGGAACACACCCTCCGGTCCCCCTTCTTAAAGAGAGGGACCACCACCCTGGTCTGCCAATCCAGAGGTACCGCCCCCGATGTACACGCGATGCTGCAGAGTCTTGTCAACCAAGACAGCCCCACAGCATCCAGAGCCATAAGGAACTCCGGGTGGACCTCATCCACCCCTGGGGCCTTGCCACCGAGGAGCTTTTTAACTACCTCGGCAACTTCAGCCCCAGAAATAGGAGAGCCCACCACAGATTCCCTAGGCACTGCTTCCTCATAGGAAGACGTGTTGGTGGGATTGAGGAGGTCTTCGAAGTATTCCTTCCACCTATCCACAACATCCGCAGTTGAGGTCATCAGAACACTATCCGCACAATACACGGTGTTGACAGTGTACTGCTTCCCCTTCCTGAGGCGGCGGATGGTGGTCCAGAATCGCTTCAAAGCCGTCCGGAAGTCGTTTTCTATGGCTTCCCAGACCTCCTCCCATGTCCGAGTTTTTGCCTCCGCGACCGCTGAAGCTGCACACCGTTCGGCCCGTCGGTACCGGTCCACTGCCTCCGGAGTCCTATGAGCCAAAAGAACCCGATAGGACTCCTTCTTCAGCTTGACGGCATCCCTCACCGGTGGTGTCCACCAACGGGTCCTATGATTACCGCCCCGACAGGCACCAACTACCTTGCCGCCACAGCTCCAATCGGCCGCCTCGACAATAGAGGTGTGGAACATGGTCCACTCGGACTCAATGTCCAGCACCTCCCTCGTGACATGTTCAAAGTTCTTCCGGAGGTTGGAATTGAAACTCTCTCTGACAGGAGACTCTGCCAGACGTTCCCAGCAGACTCTCACAATGCGTTTGGGCCTGTCAGGTCTGTCCGGCATCCTCCCCCACCATCGCTGCCAACTCACCACCAGGTGGAGATCGGTAGAAAGCTCCGCCCCTCTCTTCATCCGAGTGTCCAAAACATGAGGCCGCAAATCCGATGACACAACTACAAAGTCGATCATGGAACTGCGGCCTAGGGTGTCCTGGTGCCAAGTGCACATATGGACACCCTTATGTTCGAAAATGGTGTTTGTTATGGACAAACTGTGACGAGCATAAAGTCCAATAAAAAAACACCACTCGGGCGGCCCTTCTTCCCAATCACGCCTCTCCAGGTTTCACTGTCGCTGCCAACATGAGCGTTGAAGTCCCCCAACAGAACAAGGGAATCACCCGAGGGAGCACTCTCCAGTACTCTCTCGAGTGTACCCAAAAAGGGTGGGTAGTCTGAACTGCTGTTTGGTGCGTAAGAACAAACAACAGTCAGGACCCGTCCCCCCACCCGAAGGCGGAGGGAGGCTACCCTTTCGTCCACTGGGTTGAACTACAACGTGCAGGCTTTGAGCGGGGGGGCAACAAGAATTGCCACCCCAGCCCGTCGCCTCTCACTGCTGGCAACGCCAGAGTGGAAGAGGGTCCAGTCCCTCTCGAGAGAAGTGGTTCCAGAGCCCTTGCTGTGCGTCGCAGTGAGTCTGACTACATCCGTCCGGAACTTCTCCACTTCCCGCACTAGCTCAGGCTCTTTCCCCCCCCGTGAGGTGACGTTCCACGTCCCAAGAGCTAGCCTCTGTAGCCGAGGATCGGACCGCCAAGTGCCCTGCCTTCGGCTGCCGCCTAGCTCCCTTCACACCCGATCTCTATGGCCCCTGCAATGGGTGGTGAGCCCATTGGAGGGGGCACCCACGTTGCCTCTTTGGGCTGTGCCTGGCCGGGCCACATGGGGACAGGCCCGGCCACCAGGCGCTCGCCATCGTGCCCCACCTCCGGGCCTGGCTCCAGAGGGGGGCCCCAGTGACCCGCGTCCGGGCGAGGGAATTCTGAGTCCCTTTCTTGTGTTCATCATAGAGGTCTTCGAGCTGCTCTTTGTCTGGTCCCTCACCTAGGATCAGTTTGCCTTGGGAGACCCTACCAGGGGACTTAAGCCCCCGGACAACATAGCTCGTAGGATCATAGGGACACGCAAACTCCTCTACCGCGGTAAGGTGGCAGCCCAACATGGGGATCTATAAAGTGCAAACTTCTGTCTTGAATAACTTACTCCTATAATAAAAATGTAGTATTATTAGGAGTGTCACGGTACGTGTATTTATATTGAACCGTTTCGGTACGGGGGTTTCGGTTCGGCACGCGGGCGTACTGAACAAGTTTGTAAGTCTTACAAGCTGCTCTGCTTTCTGCCTCCGTCTCAGCAGCAAGCATTGTCCCGCCCACACAACCATCTGATTGGTTATATACAAAGCCAATCAGCAGTGCGTATTCAGAGCGATGGTGCCAATGCTTTAGCGTCAAGCAGATATGAGTTTAGCAGGGAAGCAGCGCACTCTCCCCAAATAATAAACACTTCCAAGTCTACTACTTTCTAAACATCACTATGAGCCCGTTGACTTTCTAGAAACTTAAACTGCAGCTCAGCTCACTCGCAGTCCTGGCTTTAGGTGAGGGTTAGTTAGCTTTTAGCGTAATGTTAGCTCATTTTGCGGTGTGTGTGCGCGCGCGTGTGTGTGCGTGCATGCGTGTGTGTTAGGGGCAGCAAAGCCCTGTCTGTCTGTTATTGCATTGAACTCTATGGTGTACAAGGATGAATAGTCTCTCCTATTGCTGTTGTAATATTTTTTCTGCTATAGTTACATTAATCATTAGTAATGTAGCAGCCTAGTTTGAATGGCAGGGTCCATGCTGCCACATGTTGACAAAAATATAACATTTACATAATAAAAGTCAACTACAGGCTTCCCAAATGCTGTAATAAATTAAGCATGATGAGTTGACTTGAAGCTGTTTAATGTTGCACTTTTTATATGTAGAAGAAAGGTTTTGTCATTTTATTTAATCAAAGCAACAACTTGAGACAGATAATGTGTATTAACGTAGGCAGAATTATTATAGTGTTCCCAATGTTAAAAGGATAAAGCCTTTGTTTACAAATTTGGTAAATAAATAACCAAAAAATGTATATTTTGTTGTTTTCTTACTGTACCGAAAATGTACCGAACCGTGAAATCCAAACAGAGGTATGTACCGAACCGAACCAACATTTTTGTGTACCGTTACACCCCTAAGTATTATACAATGTATCCAAATAAATAATGAAGTAAAACATTGGGAGGACTATAGTTTGTTTCAGTAAGTAAATAAAGTAAACACAGCCTTTTTCATACACTCATCTTGGCCGTGTGCAAAGCGATTGCTTTAATGATCGCTGTACGCATTGTGTTTCTATTCACATCATACATGGTATCCTCAAACATACCTTGTGTCGTTAATTCCACCATAGTAGGGTGATTTTTAGCCTGTAGTCGGTCTGTTGTTACATCTTGTTCACCTCGTAAAGAATTGTACTTCTCGCAATCAGCTGGAAGCTTTGGTTTAAGACGCTGGAACAAGTTTGTTGTGCGGATACCTTTTTAAAATGTGCTGTCATTTGTTCCATGCCTGTTACAACAAAACTAAACACTAACAACACTTTACTTTTCTTTGAAACAAACGTCTTGCTCTCCTTTGCGTTAGCATTAACCATGTTTTGTTATGTGTGCCGCAAAAGTTAACTTAATCATTTTAATGGCAAAACGTAGTTTTTACCACTGGATTATCAAGACGTACTCATTAAAGTAAAATCGTTGTTGTTGGCAGGTATGGCAAAGAGACGAATCAAGATTTTAACACACATTGTAGGTTGGAAAAAACGAAGAAAACTGGAAATTATTTTTTTATATTTTTACAGAGATATAAAATAGAGGGATTTCCGACTATAGACGGAAAAATCACATGCCTGAAGTATATAGAGAAGAATACCAACCCGCAGGGTCCACATGCTGCTCCTGTCTGATCTCCTTCAGCTGGAGGATCTTTTCCAGAGCCTGAGGAATCTTTGGCCCTCCAACAATCATGTCCTCGCTCTGCCAGACCTTCAAGAAACATCACACTTTTAGTTGGGTGCCAACATATTGAATGAGGGGTCTAATTCAAGCAGGGCTGCTTACCTCCCTGTTTTCGTCACCTGGGGGGAGAGGTACTCTCTGTCTCTGACTAGGCATCATACTGACCCCCGGGGGTAGCGGACCGCGAGGATCCAAACCCACTGTGAAGCAGACACACAAACAGGCGGTTAGAGTGTGAAGGGCGTGCTAAATAACAAATCTCATCTACATACTTCTAACCGCGGTGACGGGGGGCAATGCCCTGCCAATGGGTCCCTGCTGCATGTGAATCATCTCCTGCTGGCGCTCCTGTTCCATCAGCATCGCGGCCTGAATCAAAAAGTTTCAACAATTTACATGATGTAGCCACGTTATCTTCATGCTAGCTTGTCCTCTCACCCTCTTTTGCTGCTCCAGTAGCTCCTGATTATCAGACAGCCGACCATCGTGCTCCTCGTGCTGCATCACAATGGCCGCCATCTGAAGCTGGTCATCTTGCAACAGACCCGGAGGAGGCATGTGCATGACAGGAGGCGGTGGTCCACCCGTCATCATGCTCATTGACGCGTGCAGCATGCCCCCCATCACAGGCGGCATGGACTGGATGCCAGGCATCTGTGGTGGAACAATGCACCCATGAGTCAACACTTTAATAGTACGACATCACGTGATAATTGGGGAAATTTACCTGGGGGCCCACAGCTTTGTCATCATTCGGTTTTCCCACCAGGACACCAGTCTACACAGGGTAAACATTAGGTAACAATACAGCAGAACACAAGCCGTCTGTCCTTTTTAATGTAATTTTACCTGAATCATATAGCCTTTCAGTCGGTCAATCAACTCTTCCCTTGGACCTGCAGACCAAACAAGCAGAATCATTTGGAGCCTTATGAACCTTAGTGCTGGTAACATCAATGAACAAAAAATACCGTTTGAACTTCGTAGGAAAATAAACAATACAACAGCTACCAATGCAAAAACTTAATTAAGACCCACGTTTGTTTTCAGTTGCATACTCAGTTCAAGATTATTACACAAAACAAGCCAAGCGAATAAGCTAGCGGAAAAATTAGCATCGTTAGCATAGCAAGCCTTAGCTAAGTACAAGCCCTTTTTTCGGCGCTTTTAAGTAATTGTTCTTTCTTTTCTTACCCAACGTAGGCGCACCAATCTCGGCCAACTTGGTTTGGAGCTCTGAATGGCTCCACGAATTTAAAGCCGCAATCGCACACCCCAGGTCAGCTTGGCGACCATCAGCTCCCGGTGGCAAGTCGGACGCCATGTTGGACAGTGAACAGTAACAACGGCGCCACTGTGACGCGACTCATGATGTGCGGCGCATTGCTTTCTGGGAAATGTAGCCATAAGGGATGCGCCTATAGACCTTTTATGATATAGTATTTTGCATTTTTGCCGGTAGATGTCACTGTAAACACGTTTTATAAAGCTTCCGTTATTAAACAGTTTGCAAGACGCCTAAGTATTTTATCCATTCTACTACGTCCATGTTCTTTTGAGTGTTTTTAATGACGTGTTACAAATGTGTCGTACTCCCTTGTAACGATACTTACTTACGTTATTATTTTATAAATATTAGATATCAATGTTGCAATGTTGCAGCATGAACACATTATCTTACGCTAAGATACCCTTTAAACGTGCACTTCCTGTTGTGTGTTTGAATTGTGAAGTGCTTAAAAAGTAACAAAACTTTAAAAAAAACATCCCCTCCCTGTCGTGCCAGCAATTACTGCGCATGCGCACACCTTTGTTTCAAACGTGCACGGTAGAAGCAAAAGGGCGTTTCTTCTTTCATGATCTCTTCTGCGTCCCAGCCAGAAAGACGACCACAGAAAGGTAATATTCACACTTTTCACCTCGGTAAGAACTTTTATGGAGGAAGTAGACGCGACACATTTTTCTTTACAAACACAGTTCCGCTTTGTCCATTGGTGGGACACGTTCTTGACGTGCACGACGTACAGTCAGCGCGCAGCTGCTCTGGCGTGTTAACAGCTGGATGCAGGGCCACGCCCACTGTGACCTTTTATCTCCCTGCAAATGTGTGCGAATTGTCAAACATATTTATCCTATTTTAACTGATGAGTAGGAATTGACTTTAACTGGGATGTGTTCCAGAGTGTGTGTGTGCGCGCGCGCGCTTGTGCGTGTCTGTCTTGTTTGCATAGTCATGCAGGAGGCGTGGTCTTGATTGCACCATGGGTAGGAAGGGTTGAATACTTGTCAAGGTATTGTGTGATTGACAGCAGCTCTGCTACAGGAAGTGAAACAATAAATGCTTCTGGCCTACTGGTGTTTAGCACCCAAAACCTTCCTTGCACTTTTTAAGAGGGGTCCTTTGCCCTTTGTTTTTCTTCTTGTTTACCTTTAGGGTCAGCGGTCTGACTATTGTATTGCTCAATATCCTGAGAAGCGCCTGTGCGGGTACTGACCCGTTCATGATCCACATCAGAACCTGACACATTCACCATGGTGGAGCCCATATGCGCCACGGGTGTGGCAGTCCGGCTGCGCAATCAGTGGGACCGCCAGGAAGGTTTGGGCCAAAACCACAACGCTGTCAAGTTTCTGGGTCAGGACTACGAGACCCTGAGAGCACGCTGTCTCCAGAGTAGGACGCTCTTTGAGGACAACCTGTTTCCCTGCGCCGCTTCTTCTTTGGGCTTCAACGAACTCGGCCCAAGGTCGTCCAAGACACAGGGCGTGCGCTGGATGAGGCCAACGGTGAGAATGTGGGCCTGGTAGTCAGAACCTCCATGCCTGCAAAAGGTGTGACATGTATGCATGCTGTCCATAAGGGGGAGACAAATTTGACAGTTGCACAGGTCATGCAGTTTCATTGCACTTTGACCAGGCACATCTTAGCATGTTTCTGTGACACAGCTGTGCATATGCACGTGATGAATAGATAAGTGCATGAACACGTCACATGAGCGTCAAGTGTTGCTTGGTGTAGTCAAGCGTGTGCACGTGTGCTGCAACACAAATAGATTCTTTTTTTAGCTGCAGTTAAAGCTCAGCAGAAAAATCCTTAGCATGCAAAACATGCAGCTTTGCCATAACATAGGAATTGAAACAATTTTACCATCTTATTTTGATAATGCGAGAGTGTGTGTCTACGTACACAGGAGTTCTGCAAGCGACCTGCTTTCATCGTGGACGGGGCGACCCGAACGGACATCTGCCAGGGAGCTCTGGGTGAGTCCAGAATGGTCTGTGGAAATTTTTCTCCAAAATGATCCAGATTGATTGTTAATATTGAAGCAGCTCATTGGGATTTCTCTTTTGTGAGGCAGCGCCATCTATAATTCACGTCTTCTTGCTGCGCCCAAACCACGCCAACCTCACTTACAGTGCAAAATAATTGAGCGAGATTATTTAGAAACAAAATGGTTGTAATGCCTGCAGTGGGCGCTATTGTAGCAGAACCTCCAGGTTCTGTAACAGCTTCTTCCCTCAGGCCATAAGACTCTTGAACTTATCATAACAATCCCCTTAATTCCCCCCAAAAATGGATGAACTCGCTGGAATATAAAGACAATATAACATACATATAAACGTGGATGCATTTGCAAAAGTGCAATATATTTATCTGTACAGTAATTTATTTATTTATACCTGCACTTTATTGTTCTTTAATTCTGCACTACAACGAGCTAATGCAACAACATTTTGTTCTTATATGTACTGTAAAGTTTAAATTTGAATAACAATAAAAGGAAGTCTAAGACTAAGTGTCAAAGTCTATTGGTCGTCACGCGATTATACCTGGTTAGGTCATTGTGTGTATGCATGTGTGCATACACAGGGGACTGCTGGCTGCTGGCAGCTATCGCCTCGCTGACCCTAAACGACACCGTCCTGCACCGAGTGGTCCCGCACGGACAGAGCTTTGACCAAGGATATGCTGGAATCTTCCACTTTGAGGTGATTACATAAAAATACCAGCGAGAGATGTGGGGGGCAAAGGTGAGAAAGGTGTTTAAGAGACAAATGAATGAGGACGTTCACTCCGTGTCAAACAGTTCTGGCAGTTCGGTGAGTGGGTGGAGGTGGTGATTGACGACCGTCTACCAGTGAAGGACGGCAAGCTGCTCTTCGTCCACTCAGCGGAGGGCGGCGAGTTTTGGAGCGCGTTGCTGGAGAAGGCCTACGCCAAGTAAGCCAAACGACGAGTGCCAAGCTGGTTAAAGAAGTCGCGTGTTGACTCTCCCCTCCCGTGTCAGGTTAAACGGCTGCTATGAGGCATTGTCTGGCGGCAGCACGTCGGAAGGTTTCGAGGACTTCACGGGCGGCGTGACGGAGATGTTTGACCTGGACAAGGCGCCCTCTGACTTATTCAGCATCATGGGCCGCGCCATCGAGCGAGGCTCGTTGCTGGGCTGCTCCATCGACGTGAGTCATTGATGTGTGCTTGCGTTACACTTGTCTGCTTTCGTGGCTAATTTGCGGCCATCTTCAATGTTGTAGATCACCAGCTCCAGAGACATGGAGGCGGTCACCTTCAAGAAGCTGGTCAAGGGACACGCCTACTCTGTGACGGCCGTGGACGAGGTGAGCACTGTAAAGGAGAGGGTCCTCGCGAGGGAGACGGCCGACTTCCACTTTAGGGGGGGAACAGGGAGGACATGTCCCCTGCACGTTTTCAAATAGCAGTATTTGTTCCCTGGCACGTTTTAATGCTAAAAAACATATATAACTGTTGAATGGAGACAAGTCAAAAGCTTGTCCCTTTAGACCGCCCACAAGCTCATTGATTAGCTCTCTGGCACTGCCTTCATGCCATACCATGAATTGATTAACGTGGACCCCGACTTAAACAAGTTGAAAAACTTATTCGGGTGTTACCATTTAGTGGTCAATTGTACGGAATATGTACTGAACTGTGCAATCTACTAATAAAAGTATCAATCAATCAATCAAAAACTAACGTGCAAATGATTGACAGTACGCAACAGCTGACCAATCACCGGTCACATATGAGATAAGGGCGAGTAGCGATATTTGTGATAAATATTTTCTTTTAAATGGTTGCTGTTAAACTGGTGAGTGAGATCATAAACCTTTCCAAATTCTGCTCTGGTAATATTACTGGTGTAGTTAACAATAAATTATATTGGACTTAGAAGAGAACTGCTTAAATGGGTGTGGACTGGCCGTCGGGAGCTGTGAAGCAAAGATGTGTTGTATAATGTCAATTAATAAATGAAAGGGTGCTTTTTATAACATTTAATAACAGTACTAATCACCTTATCAGGTTAATGTGGACAATCTTGAATTGAAAAACAGAAAAAGGTGGGTTTGGCCTCCATGGATCCCAGAAAAAAACTAGTTGTACATACCTGAGTTGTTTTTCTTAATGTTAATTTTCTTATTTTGCACAAAAAAATGTATAATTTGGCAACATTAAATTGGGCCTAGTTTGTGAATGTGGGTATGAATGTTTTGTCTATCTGTGATGGCCCTGCCATGAGGTGGCGACTTGTTCCGGGTGTACCCTGCTTTCTGCCCAAGTGCAGCTGGGATAGGCCAAAATCCCCCCATGACCCTGAAAGGCAGAGGCGGTAGAAATTAGATGGAAGGATGAAAAAAATAATTTATAATTTATTCTTAATATTCCCAAACATGCATCTAAATAAGTTTGAGTGAAATAGTGTTAAAAAAAAATTTTACGCAAAAAAAATAAAAAAAATCAAATTATTCAAAACACTCCCCCTTTAAGCCACAGTCCCTGTTTTTAAGCCAATTTCGTTCTTGGCCGTCCATCATGTCTTCTTTTACTTCAGGTGGTCTTTAGAGGAAACCTGACCAAACTGGTACGCATCAGGAACCCGTGGGGGGAGGTGGAGTGGACCGGTGCTTGGAGTGACAAGTGAGACTTCTCACACTCACACACAGGAGTTATTATGTAAGAAGACATTCCGGGTAGTGGAATGTTCTCACCATGTTTGTAGGCAAATGCAGTTTCCATCTTTCCTTGTAGTTCCAGAGAATGGGACAGTGTTGACCGCGGAGTCCGGTCTCGCCTACAAAACCGAAGCGAGGACGGCGAATTTTGGTGAGTCAACTAGTGTATTAGTCCATGTTCACACTGCAGGTCAATTCACATTTTTTTTGTCCATATATGACCTGTATTGGATTTTTTTAACAGCACTAAGACAATAGTTTCTTAACCGACCAGGCCTCTTTCGTATGTGGATATAAATCAGATTTAGTTTTTTGATGCAGCTGCAGTCGCTTTTCTTCGCCAAAAGAGACAGGAGCAAAAGTAAATGCTGAACAAATGAGACGAAAACAGTCAGTGGCGAAAAATATGTTTTAGAGGTGATTGAAATATAGGAAGACTTACGTTAATGTCCCACCGCTTTTCCTCCTCACCCAAAAGGTGCACTTCAGCCTAACAAACTACCAAAGCTAAAATTATTGCCCTCTTTCTTCTTTAATTTTCTATGTAAAGTAATTAATTGACTTCCGTTGCACAAACCCCTTAAAATGACCTACATGTGCCAAGACTGACACCAACACGAATTGTAGCCATGTTTACTTCCTTACAAACCAGTTTCTGAGTCAGTTCACATCAGATATATAAGTGGAACCTCAATTTATGAACTTAAACGGTTCTTGAACAGAGTTTATTAATACAAAATTTCTCCATAAGAAACAATGTGAACATGAGTAATGGGTTCCAGCCTTGACAAAAGTATATTTTACACTTTAAATACAATATAAAGTACTATACAGTACTGTATATTAAACAAGCATAACAAGGTTGGAGATGGTCCATGGGGTAATATTATATTTTTTATTCTACATTTAAAATACTTTCTTGTGGTCTACAAACATGAAAAGGTGGTGATCCCAAATACACAAAAACAGGTGCTAACAAATAAGAAAAGTTGGTTTTGCTTAATAGGATAAATAAGAAAAGTTGGTTTTGCTTAATAGGATAACACATTGATAACAAAGCTGAAACAACAACAACCATAAGATAAACCAGGGGTCCCCAAAGTACAGCCGGTGGGACGTCCCAAGTTGTAAAAACATATATATACTGCATATATGTGTTTTAAATATATATAGTTCTTACTCCTTAACTTTAACAGAAAGGTGGCTACAATTTCTTGTTGGTTAATCTTAATGTGCAGTGGCAGAAAAAGGCAGGGGAGGAAGCAGGCTTGACAACCCTTCCTGATACTTCCTCAATGTTTCAAACCACTTGTCCTTCGCTATCTCTGGACTCACATTGAGCTATCTAAACTATAATCAGCCTGCCCACAATCGACATTCTGCTGGCACAAAGTGGCTGCCCTGCAGGGAGTGCCAGACATGCAATGAGTGGTTGAAATGTTCATACAACAAAGCATGTTTTATACGGTCTGTGGTTCGTAAATCTAAAAGTTTTATGAGGGGTTAACTATATAAAAAGTTTGGGTTTAACAAAAAATCTGAAATTGGACATCACACCCTACAGTGTGAACACAGCCATAGCTTCCGTCAAGTGTCCGACCTTTGTCATCTCTCCTTTGCCTCCCGCCACAGGATGTCCTTCAGTGACTTCCTGCGCGAGTTCTCCCGTCTGGAAATCTGTAACCTGACAGCCGACGCCCTCCAGCACAGCCAGCTGAAGAAATGGAGCTCGTCGTTGTACCAGGGCGAGTGGAGGCGGGGCAGCACGGCTGGAGGCTGCCGGAATTTTCCGGGTACGGGCAGCTTGATGGAGTCAGCTCAAATAAAACTCTTTAACTTTGGACCTCTCGCCTCCAGCCACCTTTTGGCTGAATCCACAGTTCAAGTTGTTGCTGCAGAATCCCGATGCGCCGGGCCACTCAGAATGCAGCTTTCTGGTGGCCCTCATGCAGAAGGACCGCAGGAAGAAGCGACGCGAAGGCAAAGATATGGAGACCATCGGCTTTGCTGTCTATGAGGTCAGTCACCGCCCACAAAGGTTCCATCCAGACCCCCTGTTTCACTATCTCATCCTGTCCTTTCTTTGCAGGTTCCCAATGATGTATGAGCTTCCCAAGTCATTCCTTTTGTATTCCACGGAACAAAACGTTAAGGGTCTTCTCTTGCAGATGAAAGGACAGTCGCGTGTCCACTTGAAGCAGAATTTCTTTCTGACCCATGCCTCCAGCGCTCGCTCCGAGCTCTTCATCAACCTGAGGGAGGTCAGCTCTCGCCTGTGCCTGCCGGCTGGGGAGTATATCATTGTGCCGTCCACGTTCGAGCCTCACAAGGAGGGCGACTTTGTCCTGCGGGTATTCTCAGAGAAGCCCGCCGACTCAGAGTGAGTAATAGAAGTTCTTATTGCCATCAGACAGAAAGTTAACATGAAGCGTTTGTGGTTCAGGGAGCTTGATGATGAGGTCGTGGCAGAGCTTCCGAGCGAGGTGAGCGTAAAATATCCAGGATCCTTCCACCTTGCCGGCATTCCTGACTGTGCTGTTTCTTCCAGAACTTTCTGGATGAGAGTCAGATCGACTCGGGTTTTAAGAGCCTCTTCAGACAGCTTGCCGGCTCGGTAAGTGACTTAAGTTTGCATGTACTAAAACACCTGCAAACTTGATAGCGCATGCAAAGCAGATCTGCTAAACTAGTGCACAGACGACTGAGAAGACTGAGCGCAATCCATTTAGCACGTCTGTCTTCCTAAATATGCAGAATATATGCTGATTATCAGAACGCCCATAATACTGGGAGGAAAAGATGCAAATATAACTTTAACACATGCATTGTGATTAATCAAGACTTAAACTGTATTCCGGGAGCTGTTTTGTGTCTACATTTAGTAAGTCTAGAAAGGACGTGCAAACTGGCAGTTGCGCAGAAATAGTTGTGAGAAAGGAGGCCATCATGCTGCAGCTCCGCTCCACGTATGCTTGTCAACATATGTGGACTGTCGGAATTAAAAAATATTAGAGATACAGTATTGTCTCTTCAGCAATGTCATTTTTTAATTTTATAGCTGTTAGATGACTCAAGGAGCTGATTAAAACACGTTAAATTGATGAGTTTGCTGTCGGCTGCGATTTTTTAATGACATTTGTTTTTGCAAATAGATAATCAATCAATCAATCAATCAATCGATCAATGATTATTTATAAAGCCCTAAATCACTAGTGTCTCAAAGGGCTGCACAAACCACAACACAAACCACAACGACATCCTCGGTAGAGCCCACATAAGGACAAGGAAAACTCACACCCAGTGGGACGTCGGTGACAATGATGACTATGAGAAACCTTGGAGAGGACCGCATATGTGGGCAACCCAAACGTTTTGCAACATGTCTTTACTTGCGTCTGGAACATTCCAACGGCCACTCGCAGTTCCTGCGAGCATCTTACAGGGAGCACCTTCATTGCGCTAAGAAATTGGTTTCAATTGTAGATCCACTGCAGGACTGCTTCTAAAATGGTACAGGTCTGAAAACATAGCAAAACCACACAGATAGGAGAATGATAACATGAATGTGCAGTAAATTAGTGTCTCCATGGTAAAAGCTGCGTACTACATGCAAAAACCTCATTTACCTCCCTGCTTGGCACTCAGCATCAAGGGTTGGAATAGAGGGTTAAATCACCAAAAATTATTCCCGGTTGCGGCCATCACTGCTGGCCACTGCTCCCCTCACCTCCCAGGGGAGGATCAAGGGTGATAGGTCAAATGCAGAGAATAATTTCGCCACACCTAGTGTGTGTGTGACAATCATTGGTACTTTAACTTTAACTTAAGTAGGGCGGTTCGCACCAGTTATCAATTGTACACGCAGTCTTAGTAGTTTAGACGCAACACGCCCAGGAATAGTACACACAATTTTATAGTTTGCACACCCTGTTTAGCGCGTAGTATTTGAATCTTAGTAGATCAAGACCTGCATTTTTCAATTGTTGTCTGACCTTCAACGTGACCAAAATGAATGCTGTCTGTCCTGCCAGGACATGGAGATCAGCGTCAAGGAGCTGCAGACAATACTCAACCGCATCATCAGCAAACGTAAGTAACCTAACTTTGACACAGCTGTTTTGCGGAGCTGAACCTGTTTCCCATGGCAACAGATAAAGACCTGAAGACAGACGGCTTCACCAAAGAGGCGTGCCGCAGCATGATCAACCTCATGGACGTATCCTTTCTGTCACGTTGGCTCCGGGTAGACACGCCCGCCTCTATATTTCCTCAACTTCTTGTCAGACTGACGGTAGCGGGAAACTGGGCCTGGTGGAGTTCCATGTGCTTTGGGAGAAGGTTAAACGATACCTGGTGAGATCTGACACGCACACACACTCTGACCTTTAATCACATCATGCACTCTCCTGCTCCTGACCAGACCATATTCAAGAACTTTGACCTGGACAAGTCGGGAACCATGAGCTCCTACGAGATGAGAATGGCGCTGGAATCTGCGGGTGCACCGTGTCGCCTCTGCACATCAAATCTGACTCAAGGCCATCTTCTGACCTTTGCCTCCTTTCTCCAGGTTTCAAGCTGACCAATCACCTCTTCCAGCTCATCATCCTTCGATACACCGAGGCTGACATGAGTGTAGACTTCGACAACTTTGTCACCTGCCTGGTCCGGTTGGAGACCATGTTTAGTGAGTGTTGACTGACTCTGGCCCCCCGCGCACATCCTGATCAGTGCTCCTTGTTTCTATAGAAACGTTCAAGGTCATGGATACGGATACAGACGGAGTCATATCGCTGGACTTCTCTCAGGTGAGTCCTGCCTAAGCCCGCACACCAGGAGTGTAGTACCAAATTCTGCGCCCCATACACAAGACTCCGAAAGGGCCCACCCCTAACTTGTGACACCTCTGTTTCTAGCTTTAATTGAGGGAGTCTTTGAACGCACCACACTTATGTGCAATGAAATGCAAAAGTGCAACTTGTACATAAATTTATCCTTTGCTCCCACAGATCTATTGTAAATTTACATTTCTTTTATCATATAATCCTGGTTTGAAAATGTTTGGGCTGTGTGAACGCTTAAAATTGAGCTTTGATGACGCTCTGACGTCTGTGTTTAGTACAGTTAGGTTTGCTGCTATCTAGGTGGAACGACACTTTTGTATTTTTGATAGGGTGTGTAGTTAGTCTGACATTCTTTATTTGATACAAGCAACATTATTATTGCACTTTCAGTGATATATTTATTTTATATGAACAGTTATGACATCTTTAAAAAAATATATATTATATTGACATGGCAAAAATAAATCTTTAAAGGGGAACATTATCACAATTTCGGAAGGGGTAAAACCAATAAAAATCAGTTCTCAGTGGCTTATTTTATTTTTTGAAGTTTTTTTTTTAAATTTTACCTATCCCATAATATCCCTAAAAAATGCTTTAAAGTGCTTGATTTTTGCTATCTGTGAAGCCATCGTCCATTTTCCTGTGACGTCATCCAGTGATGCCAATACGGATAGCACAGCAAGATATAGCGACATTAGCTCGGATTCAGACTTGGATTTCAGCGGCTTAAGCGATTCAACAGATTACGCATGTATTGAAACGGATGGTTGGAGTATGGAGGCAGATAGCGAAAACGAAATTGAAGAAGAAACTGAAGCTATTGAGTGAATAGCTATTGACGCTATTCGGCAATGTTTGCCTTAGCATCGCCGGTAAAATGTGCAGACCAACAATCGGAAGTTTCGCATCTTGTGACACTGGATCAACTTAAATCCATCGATTGGTAAGTGTTTGTTCGGCATTAGATGTGGGTGGAGGGAAACGCTGGATGTAAATATAGTTTCAAATGTACATACAGCTAGCCTAAATAGCATGTTAGCATCGATTAGCTGGCAGTCATGCCATGACCAAATATGTCTGATTAGCACATAAGTCAACAACATCCACAAAACTCACCTTTGTGATTTAGTTGACTTTAACGTTGGAAATGCATCTGCAGGTTATCCATACATCTCCGTGCCATGTCGGCCTTAGCACCGCCGGTAAAATGTGCAGACACTCCAGCACATTCAATGGGGGTCTGGCGGCAGATATCTTTGACTTTATCGTTGGAAATGCATCTGCTTTGAGTGTTGCAGGATATCCACACAATCTTGCCATCTCTGTAGTAGCATAGATTTTGTCGGTAAAGTGCGTGGAACAAACGATTGACCATTTTGTCGGCTTTCTCCACACCCTTGCATTTGGAACAAATTTCGTCCAATTTCTTGCCACTTTCGCATCTTTGGGCCAGTGGTGCAACTTGAATCCCTCCGTTAGTGTTGCTACACCCTCCGACAACACACCGACGAGGAATGATGTCTTCAAGGTTCCAGAAAATAGTCGAAAAAACGGAAAATAACAGAGCTGAGAAGCAGTGTTTGTAATGTGTTTGAGAAAATGGCGGCTATATTTCCTAGGTGGCGTCACATTCTGACGTCATCGTTCCTAGAGCGATAAATAGAAAGGCGTTTAATTCGCCAAAATTCACCCATTTAGAGTTCGGAAATCGGTTAAAAAAATATATGGTCTTTTTTCTGCAACATCAAGGTATATATTGACGCTTACATAGGTCTGGTGATAATGTTCCCTTTTAAGCTTTACAAAAAGCCCTGGAACATCTCCACTTGGATGCCAGTGACGCTTACTTATTTTTGCTAACTTGCTTCCTCCTCCCTACTTCCCCCAGTGGATCTCTCTCACCATGTTTGCCTAGACTTAAGTGGGCGGAATCTGCAGTGCCTTCCCGATGACCTCACGGCACCATGCGATGTGCCATTCTCACCTCAAGATGCACTCAAGACACTCCTCCGATCAACACGGCTGCGGTGGACACTGCTTTGATTGACATGTGTGCCAAACATTCTTTATGGTTTGTCAATTTTTTAATGTCGACCTTATGAAAAAGAACATGAGCGTGCACTAATAAATAAAACTTTTATGAAAAAGCCAAACATAGAAAAACAATGATATCACACTTCAATAAAGTCAAGAAATTAACAATTTGATTGGATGAAGTCGAACTTTGACCTACGGAATGAGCAAATATGGCAGTTCAGGCTTAGATTTTGTTGTTGTTGTTGTCCATTCTGTTCACCATGGAGGAGATGAGCTGCTCCATCTGCTTTGCTCTTTGCCTGCCTGTCTGGAGAACCTCCTCGTGGTTGGCCTTCTCCTCACTGTCATAGTCCATCACCGCCTGGTTGGTGATCAGAGAAAGGGCAAAGACCCGCATGCCGCAGTGACGAGCCACTATCACCTCGTGCACCGTGCTCATGCCTGGCGAGGAGACAGAAAGGAGCGGAGTCAACCAGTAGCCCCAACTTGCTAACCAGCCAGCTCTTTGTCACTCACCCACAGCGTCGGCACCCAGCTTGTGCATCATCCAGCACTCTGCAATGGTTTCGAAGGATGGACCGCCCAACGCGCAGTAGACACCGTCCTTGAGGAAATCTCCAAAGCCCAGTTCCTGGCCCACGTCCACCGCCAGCTGCCGAAGCTCGCGGTCGTACGCGTCGGACATGCATGGGAAGCGCATGCCGAACCTAAGCACCGCACGGCAAGTTTAGCTGGAAAAGGGCAGAGAAAGGCTTCGCCAGTGCAATATTCCTACCTCTGGTCATTGGGACCCGTGAGAGGGTTGATCCCCGAAAAACCCGGCATATTGATGTGGTCTTTCATGATCATGATGTCTCCGACCTTGAAATCCTGATTAAGACCCCCTGCCGCGTTGGTCAGCATCACGGTGTGGACGCCCAGCAACTTAAAGATGCGCATGGGCAGCGTGATCTGAACACAACAAACCATAATTACTAGTGTCAGCGCGCAAGAGCCTGAAAGCACTCCACAATGCACACACCTTGTGGATGGCGTAACCCTCGTACAGGTGGAAGCGGCCCTGCATGCAGACGCACGGCTGACCCTTCAACTGTCCGAAAACCAGACGGCCGGCGTGACCTTGCACTGCGGCGGACGGGCGAGAAGTCGCTAAGATACCAGGCGACCGTTAAATATGGCGAATGAGGTGCCTCCACTCACCTGTGCTCTGCGGAAAGTTTGGGATATCCTTGTAGTGGATAGCCACCTGGTCTTTCAACATGGCCGCAAGGCCTCCAAGGCCCGAGCCGCACACAATGCCGATTAAGGGCCGCACGTCAGTCCGAGCAAGCAGCCAATCGGCCGTGGCCTTGCAGTCCTCATAAGTGTAGCTGCAGCGCAGGAAGAGGGGAACATGTTACTTTGTGTTCCCTCAACATCGTTATACTGTATTAACTGCGGCTCAGCTAATACGTTACTTTCTTTGTAAGTATTGTCGCTTTTTTGCGTTCTTGGAGGACAAAAAGAAAAACATTCACTTAAGTCTGTGTCATATATTTAAATATAGTTAGCAACTTTACCCAATTGCAGGTTTTTTTTTAAGTTTAATTTTTTCAAGGGATTCATAATATATTTTTGTCTTAAATTAGGCATTTTAAAGCATACAAAATGGAATGCTACAGTCATATTGTCCATCAAATGAAACAATCGCTCCTAAATTCAGTACAGTATGTGTAATAGCTATTTTCTAACATGTCTACTATATTGGATTAAAACGAGAGTAAAGGTAACTGTATGGATGTTATTTCATGTCTAGAGTGCTGTCATAATGTTAAATAACATATACATAAGGGTGGAGTCAGGTGTTTTATGCTTTAGCTATGAAAATATTTGGTGTTTTAGTCTTTAGTTATGAAAATATTCAATATATAAATAATTTTCAGAAATTAATTCACCATTGATTAAAAGAGGTTATGTATATCAGATTAATCACACCTTTGAATTTGGACTTTCCATCCATCCATTTTCTACCGCTTATTCCCTTTTGGGGTTGCGGGGGGCGCTGGCGCCTATCTCAGCTACAATCGGGCGTAAGGCGGGGTACACCCTGGACAAGTCGCCACCTCATCGCAGGGCCAACACAAGTATACAGACAACATTCACATTCACACACTAGGGCCAATTTAGTGTTGCCAATCAACCTATCCCCAGGTGCATGTCTTTGGAAGTGGGAGGAAGCCGGAGTACCCGGAGGAAACCCACGCATTCACGGGGAGAACATGCAAACTCCACACAGAAAGCTCCCGAGCCTGGATTTGAACCCAGAACTGCAGGAACTTTGTATTGCGAGCCAGACGCACTAACCCCTCTGCCATCGTGAAGCCTGAATTTGGACTAATCCCCAATAATCTGGCTGTTACTCGCTTGTAAAATTTAAATTCATTAAAAAAACTAAATATACACAAAAGCAATTTACGCATTATTTAGGCCGCTCTAGTATACATGTATACAAAAAAAATATATATATATATATATTAGTTTTATCAAAATTAATGAGTTATTTCATGTGATCCATCCATCCATTTTCTACCGCTTGTCCCTTTTGGAGTGGCAGGGGGCGCTGGAGACTATCTCAGCTGCATTCGGGCGGAAGGCATTGTACACCCTGGACAAGTCGCCATCTCATCACAGGTCCAACACAGATAGACAACTAGGGACAATTTAGTGTTGCCAATCATCCTATTTATTTCATGTGATTAATCACAAAAATTGTATATTTTGACCACACATGCTCCTTTACCTTAACAATGGATGGTGACCCTAAAGTGTTGTTCTACATCAGGGGTTTCAATCATGCGGCACGCGGGCCAATTGCAGCCCACGAGATGTTGTTTTGCGGCCTGCACCTTGATATGATACTTTGGCCCGCGTGTTTAATATGAACAGAATTTGACATTGTCATACTTCCCAATGTTCTCGATTTTCATGGAAGTCCCCATAGTACCAAGGTCAATTTTTATACAATCAACACGAGTTGTGGGGTGCTGTAACGACACTATTCTTATCACCCTCTGAATGATGTACAGACAGTGTGCAAGCCAAATTGATGGTCACCTTTGGCTGAGCAGTCCATGTGTGATGTTTCAAGACATATTTGTTCAACAGCTACACAAGTGGCCGTAAAAAAAACTTTAACATTGTTACAAATATGTGCCAGACTGTGAACCCACACCAAACAAGAATGACAAACACATTTCAGGAGAACATCTGCACTGTAATACAACATAAACTCAACAGAACAAATACCCACAATCCCAAGCAGCCTGACTCTTCTGGGCTACAATACACACACCCACGCTACCACCCCTCCCCTCCCTTACTCCCCCACCCTCCCTACTTGCGTCGCTTGAGGTGGTGTATGTAGCCCGGGAGAGATGGGGCTGCAAGGTGTTCTGGGTATTTGTTCTCTTGTGTTTAAGTTGTGTTAGGGTGCGGAAATTCTCCCAAAATGTGTTTGTCATTCTTGTTTGGTGTGGGTTCACTGTGTGGCGCATATTTGTAACAATGTTAAAGTTGTTTATACGGCCACCCTCAGTGTGACCTGTATGGCTGTTGAAGATGTACGTCTTGCAGCCACTGACATTGTTCAGCACAAGTCTCATACATGTTACAGAGCCGGCACGTCAGTTGTGAGATATAAAAGCGTGCGCGATGACATGTAGTGGAAGTATTTGAAGGTATGCCAAGGGGCAAGTGAGATTTATTAAAAATATTTTAATAAATAGCAGAAATTCATAAATCCGTTAAAATTATGTTTATTGAGTAGAACTTCAATGAAATATGAATATAAGATCATAAACTGTGAAAAAAATAACACAACATTGCAATATTCAGTGTTGACAGCTAGACTTTTTATGGACATGTTCCATAAATATTGATGTTAAAGATTTATTTTTTTGTGAAGAAATGTTTACAATTAAGTTCATGAATCCAGATGGATCTCTATTACAATCCTCTAAGAGGGCACTTTAAGTTGATGATTACTTCTATGTGGAGAAATCTTGATTTATAATTGAATCACTTGTTTATTTTTCAACAAGTTTTTAAGTTATTTTTGTATATCTTTTTTTCCAAGTAGTTCAAGAAAGACCACTACAAATTAGCAATATTTTGCACTGTTATACAATTTAATAAATCAGAAACTGATGACATAGTGCTGTATATTACTTTATCTTTTTTTTTCAACCAAAAATGCTTTGCTTGGATTTGGGGGTACTTGAATTAAAAAAATCTTCACAGGGGGTACATCACTGAAAAAAGGTTGATAACCACTGTTGTAGAGGACGTTAAAGGCAGTGCAGTCACTGCAGCCCTTCATAATGTTGGCCGGGTGAAAATTGGGACAAATTCGGGAAAATGGTTGAACCGGTAGATTGTCGGGAGGTGCACTGATATTCAGGAGTCTCCCGGAAAAATCGTGAGGGTTGGCAAGTATGTTGCTAGGGCGGGAAAGCCATTCATAGAAGGTGAATTCAATAAAAAGTGCATGTTAGATTTTTGAAAAAATCGTTTCTTGCGGCCCAGCCTCACCCAGTTTCTGCATCCAGTGGCCCCCAGGTAAATTGAGTTTGAGACCCCTGTTCTACTGTCAGGGATCAAGTCAATGCATACGTCAGTGCAAAGATGATTGAAGTGTGCTTGTTGGCGAATTTCACTTAAAAATAAACCCAGACTGGACTTTAGACAAAACTTTTAGCAAAAACAATAACCATGCATAGAGCGGCGCATGCGTGCAGGTGATGTCTGGCTTACCTGTTGGTAACTTGTGGAAACATGACGCAGTCGAAAATAAGCCACGTGGTGCTGCTGACAGCTGCTTTAGCCCTCGTCTTTTCCTCAGCGCTCGTGCTCTTGTCTATTATATGTTTGGAAATCCCCACTCCCCACCCCTATCACCGCCCCTGAATGACGCACTCTCATTGGATCACAGGACACACCTTAACACACCCTGCCTGTCCACGCGGATCTACTTCTTCCGTCCACTAAAGTACTTTAACATGATCATCATCACATGTACCATGGAGATATATAACTATTGTTTATTGGGCTACACACACACACACACACACACACACACACACACACACACACACACACACACACACGGATCAACTTCTTCCTTCCACAAAAGTACTTTAACATGATCATCATCACATGTACCATGGAGATATATAACTATTGTTTATTGGGCTACACACACACACACACACACACACACACACACACACACACACACACACACACACACACACGGATCTACTTCTTCCTTCCACTAAAGTACTTTAACATGATCATCACATGTACCATGGAGATATATAACTATTGTTTATTGGGCTACACACACATACACACGCACACACACACACACACACACACACACGCACACGCACACGCACACACACACACACACACACTGCATCATAATGTACTTATCCACATGATATACTGTACAATCCAACAAGTCATAAAAGACTAAAGTCCACACGCGCGCAAAAAACACAAAAACACTGTGATGTCATGAGGTTACTGGCATCTCCCAGACAATATGTCCACCATGTTGTTGTTATTGTGGTTAAAGGGAGACGCACACAGATGACCATGAATTGGGGGTATTTCTGTTTACAAACTGTCTGCAATCAGTCTATCTGTCCTAGTTCTACGTGTGTTCACAGGTTGGAGGTCAAAGGTGAGCGAGGAAGAGCACGAGACAGTTGAAGTCCAACAGTAAGTGATGGCAGCAGTCCCGTGGAGACCAGCGCCATGTCTCTCACGGTGAAGCTAATGGATGAGAAGGATGTTTAGTCGTTATGACGACACATCACAAGACATACAGGCGGTCTCCCTGTCAAAAAAACAGCCAAAGCGCTACGGATCACGAGGGGACCGTGCACATGGGTCTTGCAGCCTGTTAGCGTGTGTACACTAATAGTGACCTTTGACCCCTCAAGATGCCCAAAGGAGGTCAAGTCTCACTCTCGCTTATTCGCCTCAATTGGTCTGAAAAGGTCAACCGGGGCGGGACGTAGCCAAGCTGATTGACTGTGCAAATGTTTACTGTCTTTTATAGATTTATTGATATCGAGTGCCGCAGCCGGGAAGTGGCCAGATTAGTATTAAGGGGTTTAAAGTAGCATGACGTGGCCGTGGTGGAACGAGTTGGATAGGTTAGCATTAAGGGGTTAAGTTAGCAGGACATGGCTAGGTTAGCATTAAGTTGTTAAACTAGCATGATATGGACAGGTTAGCAGGAGGTGGCTAGATTAGCGTTAAGTTGTTAAATTAGTATGTTGTGGTTAAATTAACAACAAGTTGTTAAATCAGCATGATGTGGTTAAGTTAACATGATGATGTTAAATTAGCATGATGTGGACAGGTTAGCAGGAGGTGGCTAAGTTAGCACCAACTTGTTAAATTAGCATGATGTGGACAGGTTAGCAGGAGGTGGCTAAGTTAGCATCAAGTTGTTAAATTAGCATGATGTGGACAGGTTAGCAGGACATGGCTAAGTTAGCATCAACTTGTTAAATTAGCATGATGTGGATAGGTTAGCAGGAGGTGGCTAAGTTAGCATCAAGTTGTTAAATTAGCATGATGTGGACAGGTTAGCAGGACATGGCTAAGTTAGCATCAACTTGTTAAATTAGCATGATGTGGATAGGTTAGCAGGAAGTGGCTAAGTTAGCATCAAGTTGTTAAATTAGCATGATGTGGACAGGTTAGCAGGACATGGCTAAATTAGCATCAACTTGTTAAATTAGCATGATGTGGATAGGTTAGCAGGAGGTGTCTAAGTTAGCATCAAGTTGTTAAATTAGCATGATGTGGACAGGTTAGCAGGACATGGTTAAGTTAGCATCAACTTGTTAAATTAGCATGATGTAGACAGGTTATCAGAAGGTGGCTAAGTTAGCATCAAGTTGTTAAATTAACATGATGTGGACAGGGTAGCAGGACATGGCTAAGTTAACATAGAAGGGTTAGGTTAGCATGACAAGGCCAGGTTCGCATTAGGAGGTTAAGATAGCATGACATGGCGATGTCAGCATGAGGTGGATGTTGGCAATGCAGCCATAAGACCAATAACTAACAGGTAAGCTAGAAAAACGGGAAGTGCTGAGTGTGTTGGCCGTAAAAGGAGTTGCATAAAAGTCACTATGCACTGGGTCAAAGTAAGTTTATGAAGTTCCTGTTCAGGACTTTATGATGGACATAAATAAAGTTCTTGAAGTTCACACTTCACAACAACAAAAAGTGAATACGAACTCGGCAAAAGAAATAAGTTGACGTGGAAAAGTTTAACGTGCGTTAGCTTGTGGTTTAGAGCCACATGGAAACTGTGTGAAAAGCAAATCATGCGCATTATGTAACTCCTGACTTTTCTAGTCTTTGTGTTAATGCTGCGCACACATGCACACTCCTGTATTTCTTACCTTCTTCAGACCTCTGAAAAGGCCTGCCTCTTCAGGACCACCCTTTCTAGATAAATACAGATTTGTATTGACAACATTAATAATATATACATACTATGCAAATATAAAAAAAGTTTGTTGTGAAAAATGAGTTGGAATTCCACAAGGAAAAATTTCACAATTTCAAGAGAAAAGACTCGGCTGTATTATAATAAAGGTTGTCATTTTAGTCAACGCAAGTGAAAATTTTACAAGATAAACTGAACATTTGTGCAATATTATGATAAGTTAGAATTTTACTCTACTACAGTCACAGTTTTACAAGAAAAGCTTCAAATTTGGGCAATTTTATGAAAAAAGTTGTCATTTTACTCGACAAAAGTCACAATTTTATAAGAAAACTTTTAATTTTGGCAATATTATAATCATAATCGGAATTGTAGTTGGCAAAATTATGTCAAAAGTCATAATTTTACTCCAAAAAATTCACTTTTTTACAAGAACAACAACAAAAAATGTCAATATTGTGATAGTCAGAATTTATATGACAAATGTTGCCATTTTGCATTCATAAGTAAGAATTTTACATAAAAAAAGAAGTAATTGTACGAGAATATATTGCAATATTACAGAAACAGAAATATGAGAAATTGTTCCCAATTTAACAAGAAAAATGTCAACATACTGTGAGAAAAAGACTGCTTTTAGTTAATTTTTTTTTTGTAATTGGTTGTTAATATTTATTATTTACTTGAAGTTATTACAGTATGTTTCTATACACATATTTATTTTTATTGTTTTATTATTTTTGGCCAGAGGGGGCGCATTTCAATTTCTTACACACACGTGTTACTACATATGTTGACCAGAGGGGGAGCACTTCAAATTTTAACACACACTTGTCATTTCATATGACCAGAGGGGGTGCACTTTTAAAACCAACACAGAGTTAATTTGAAAAATCCCTCCTTTTTGGGGCAACCCTCATTCTGATAGATTTCACCATCAAGGGTGCAAATGAGACATTCTCTTATATATGTAATGGTTTTCCGTATTGTGACATGATTTTGGTCCTAACTTGTTCACCGGTCCTCATATGGAAGGTACTTTTCCCTGTTGATGTCTCAAGAAGGATAGAAATACAAGAACGCGTGCGCGCACACACACACAAACACAAACACACACAGACACACACACACACTCACACACAGGGAATACCACTGCGAGCCACTGGGGGCGCCTACAGCCACAGCTATGATACTGTTAAGGTGAGGAAAACTGGACGAGGACCTATAGATGTCGCAGCCTAATGAGAAAAATGTTTGTTCGCATCACGGCCCATTGACCTTTTTACGGTAGCAAATAAAGTGTTCATCCCTACAATACATTTCTTTTTTTTTTTCTTTGTCATGAAAAAGGGACGTTTTTGTCATGAAAAAGGGAGGTTTTTGTGGTTGGTGCACTAATTGTAAGTGTATATTGTGTTTTTTATGTTGATTTAATAAAATAAAAAAATAATATATATATATATATATATATATATATATATATATGTATATATATATATGCATATATATATATACACTTTTTTTTTTTATTAATAAAAATGAATAAAAAATTCTTCTGCGGCCCGGTACCGGGCTGCAGCCCGGTGGTTGGGGACCACTGTTCTAGATTAAATAGGGACCAAATAAAAAAGGAAGTACATCTATGTTTTCCTTGTAGTACCACCTTCCTCTATAGGGGGCAGCAGATTCCATAATAATCACATTCAACTACCATCCTTTAGGACTTGGGATTGTCATGAAAACACAAAGACGTTCTCTGTGTCGTCGCCATATACAGGGGTGGGGGAGCTTGAATTAATCAAAGAGAAATGTTGACACGTGGGATGGTGGGGGTGTGTTTACATAATGAGCTGCTGGGACCAGTACCACCAGTACCACCAGTACAACGGGCACGCTATATTTACTTCATGGCAACACCACCACATTGTGACACGTGCACACAACTTTGACACTCATCCCAAAGGTAAGTAAAACTTTTCACCATAATAATTGTCATCAATATTATTATAATCATCATTATTATTAGTCTCCTCCTTATCATCTAAATCATAAGTGTCATCATTCTTGTTGCCCTCCTTTTCATTATTATCTACATCCTTAACGTCATTATGATAAACTTAATCAATATTGTTTTCCTCCTCCTCAGTATCCTCATCTCTGTCATTCGCGTCATCGTTATCACAATACTCCTCCTCATTATGATCATCACTATCATAAGACTCATCCTCCTTTTCATCCTTATAATCCTACTTCTGTTTTAAATGTTTTTTTTTAGTCAGTCCTTTGCCTTTATTTATTTGTGGTGTAAAGCCCTTTGTTCTTCAACTATGGTTGTTTTTAAAGGGCTTTATAAATAATGTTGGTATGGTATGGTATATACTCATTGGTATCGTCATCATCATTACTATCGTCATTATCATTACCCTCCTATAACCTCGTCCATATTTTCCTATTTCATCACTATTATCAGCCTCATCATTATAATACCTATCATCAGAACTGTGGTAATATATATCCTTCTCCTAATCATCCTCATCAATATGCTCCTCAGCGTTGTCATCATCACTAGTCATCACCGTCATACTCATCCACCTCATCTTATACTTAACCTTATCTTTATCTTTATCTTATCAACCTCCTTATTGTCATCATTATTATCCTGCTCATCTTCATGATTATCCTCATCATTATCACCCCTCTCATCATGATCAATTATTATCAGCCGCCTCATCATCATTAGCAGCCCTCTAATCATCGTCATTATGATCAACCTCATCAGTATCAACCCTCTCATTATCATGATCCATATCATCATCACCCCTCTCATCATCATGACATTCTCATTGTTCACCCGTTTCATCATGATCAATCATTATAACCCATCTTATCATTATCACCCCTCTAATCTTCATGGCAAACCTCATCATTATATCCCCTCTTCATCATAATGATCATCCTTATTATCATCCCTCTAATCATCATGATCATTCACATCATCATCCTCTCATCCCTCTCATCATGAGCATTCACATCATTATCACCCCTCTCATCATCATGATCAACCTCATTATCTCCCCTCTCCATCATAATGATCATCCTTATCATTCCTCTTATCATTATGATCATTCACATCATTATCACCCCTCTCATCATTATGATCCTCCTTATCATCTGTCATTATCAGGATCATCTTAATCATTAGCACCACCTGCATTATAATAATTATCACCGTTCTCATTATGAAAATTCTCATCATGATCATTCAAATAATTATCACCCCTCTCATCAATATCATCAATCCCCTCATCATCATAATCTTCCTCGTCACTATCATCATCCTCAGCATCATGTTCATCCTCATCATTAACCCTCTCATCATCATGATTAACTTAGTAATTATCACCTCTCATCATCATCAACCTCATCATTATCACATATCTCAACATCATAATCATTCTCATCACCCTTCTCATCATCATGATCAACATCATTATCACCTCTCCCAACATAATGCTCATCCTCAATATTATCACTTCCCCCATCATCATGATCAATTTCATCATCATCACGAACATCTACATTATGACCTCTCATTTTGATCATCATTGTCACCTGTCATCATCATGATTTTCCACATCATTATTACCCCTTTCAAAATTATGATCATTGTCTTAATGATTAAACTCATCATTATCCCCTTTCTCAACATGATGTTCATCTTCAATATTATCACTTCTCCCATCATTATGAACAATTTCATCATTATCATCACTCTCATCTTAATGATCATCTACATTATCACCTCTCATTTTGATCATCATTATCACCACTCTCATCATCATGATCAATTTCAACGCTTTCACCCCTCTCGTTATGATGAATTTCATCATTGTCACTCCTCTCATCGTTATCACTCCTCTCATCGTTATGATCAAGTTCATCATTATCACTCCTCTCATCGTTATGATCATCTTCATCATTATCACTCCTCTCATCGTTATGATCATCTTCACCATTATCACTCTTCTCATCATCATGAAGATCAAGTTCATCATTATGACACCTCTGCATCATCATGATCATCCTCATTATCACCCCTCCTATCATAATCATCTACATTTATAACATCTCTCATTTAATCACAGGTGATAACCTGTCTCATCATGATCATCCTCACCCCTCCTCATCATAATCATCTACATTTATTACATCTCTCATTTAATCACAGGTGATAACCTGTCTCATCATGATCATCCTCACACCTCCTCATCATGATCATCCTCATCACCCGTCTTATCATTTTGGTCATCCTCAACATTATCACCCCTCTTATGATCATCCTCATCATTATCACCTGTCTCATCTTGATCATCCCCATCATCACCCCTTTCATCATCACGATCATCCCCTCTTATCATCATGATCATCCTCATGAGTAACATCCTTCTCATCATCATACCCATCCTGTCAGCATCATCCTAATCTTCATCATCCCCATGATTACAATCACCAAGCTCATCAAAACATGTGATTTGACAAGATGTAATGTTTGTTGCCATGGTAACCCAGTTTATTTATTGTCTCCATCTCTAGTTGTGCCACTTTCTTCACTTTCATTGACTTATACATTAGTAAATAAAGTAGTTTTTATGACAACCAGCACAATGTGCACTGCTAATGTAGGTCAAAATAAAAACTCAGTCGTACAGGAAGTGGAGCTGTCAGACTTCCTGCTGGACTTTAGTGTGACAGCCATGGCAACAGAAGTAGCAAGAGAATTTGCGTGTTTTGCTTCCATCCAGCAGAGGGCACACAATAACAGAGATGACACTAGATCACATGACCCACCACCAGAGGATTAATTAGCCGGTTTGCTAAGAGTGCATTTGCAACAATGGATGTCTGTGAATGGGACTTGAACAGCGATCCCCTCTCTGGAATTCTCCACCGCCTACCAAATACATACACACACACCCAATGAAAGTGAAAACCTGGCTTGGGTCAAAGGTTACACACAAGAGATACTCATGCTTTCAATGTTGTAACTATTGTGTTCCACTTCCTGTCAGGAGGCAACCATGACGTCCAAAGGAGGCCCCTCCCCTCAGAAGGTAAGCCACTCCCACACGCAGACGGATATCACCCAGCCACTGCTGAGCTCTGCGGCAGGAAGCGCAAGCGACACTCTGCGAAGGAGGCGACGCGTCCTCTCCAAAGATGGACGAAGCAACGTGCACATCGAACATATGCGCGGGCGAGGCGCGCTCTATCTGCGCGACTTGTGGACCACCTTTGTGGACATGCAGTGGCGCTATAAGTTCTTCCTGTTCTGCGCCACCTTTGCCGGTACCTGGTTTCTGTTTGGCGTGCTGTGGTACCTGGTGGCCATGCTGCACGGAGATCTGACGGGTAAAGGGTGAAGGGGACAGGAGGCAATGTACAAGGCGCAGGCTACAACTACAATGCGAGCTTTTGTCCCTGCAGAGACCACCGACCACACGCCATGCGTCATGGAGGTCAAGACACTGACAGGAGCGTTCCTATTCTCGCTAGAGTCGCAGACAACTATCGGCTACGGGTTCCGATACATCACGGAGGAGTGTCCCGCCGCCATCATTCTGCTTATTGTCCAGCTGGTGGTTACCATGGTGATGGAGATCTTCATCACCGGCACATTCCTCGCCAAGGTGACCAAGAGTGCCGTTTCCTTTCAACCGGAAGTCTTTACCTCCCAACTTCCTGTTCCCGCAGGTGGCCCGTCCCAAGAAGCGAGGCGAAACGGTCAAGTTCAGTCAGCACGCTGTGGTGTCCACGCACGAAGGGCGGCCGTGTCTCATGATCCGAGTGGCCAACATGCGCAAGAGTCTGCTGTTAGGATGTCAGGTAGTTGACGCCCCTGTGCCCGCACACTCATGGCCACCTATTCAACCGGTCGCTATGTCGGCTCTCAGGTGACGGGCAAGCTGCTGCAGACGTGTGAGGAAGGCGAGACTGTGCGGCTGGACCAGCGGAATGTGTCCTTCCAGGTGGACACATCCAGCGACAGTCCTTTCTTCATCATACCACTGACCTTCTACCATGTCATCGACGACAGCAGCCCGCTGAGAACATGGGCAGCTAGAGGTAGGCCGCCGCCACCACCACCACCGTTTTATCACAAGGCAACGGCGCCCTAAAGCCATCCCGCTTGTCAACCAGGTGGCAGCTGGAAAGACGGCGAGCTGGCGGACTTTGAACTGTTAGTGATTCTGAGCGCCACAGTGGAGCCGACGTCGGCTACCTGCCAGGTGCGCACGTCGTACCTTCCGGACGAGATCCTCTGGGGCTATGAGTTCCCTCCCGTTGTTTCGCTATCCGCTTCAGGCGGATACGTGGCCGATTTTGCCTTCTTTGACACAGTGTCTAAAACCGGAACCCCAACCCGTGACCGCAACGGCAAAGAAGGGGCGGGCCAGAACAAGATGCGGTTAGGTGAGCGCGTCTGGGTAGAAGGGAGGGGCCACGTCCGAGACAGCGGCCAGCTGAGCATGCGTATCAGCAACGTTTGACCGGGAGACAGGAAATGATTGTCTCACGGTTCACTTTTGTGACTTAACAGATGCTAACACGTCATTAACTTCATAGTTTTTTATGTGGAATAAAAAAAAAAAAACTACTATGTGGTGGCACCATCTTTGCAGTTGCTCCTTCAATAAAGATATCTATAGTGAAGAAAATAAGTATTTGAACACCCTGCTATTTTACAAGTTCTCCCACTTAGAAATCCTGGGAGGGGTCTGAAATTTTCACGGTAGGTGCATGTTCACTGTATGTGAGATAACCTAAAAAGAAAAATCCGGAAATCACAATCTATGATTTTTTTTAACAATTTATTTGTGTGATACTGATGAAAATAAGTATTTGAACACCTGTCTATCAGCTAGAATTCTGACCCTCAAAGACCTGTTAGTTCGCCTTTAAAAGTCCTCTTCCACTCCACTGTATTATCCTGAATCAGATGCACCTGTTAGAGGTTGTTAGCTGCATAAAGACACCTGTCCACCCCATACAATCAGTAAGACCCAAACATTCAGCATGGCTAAGAGCAAAGAGCTGTCCAAAGACACCAGAGACAAAATTGTACAACTCCACAAGGATGGAAAGGGCTCTGGAGAAATTGCCAAGCAACTTGGTGAAAAAAGGTCCACTGTTGGAGCAATCATTAGAAAATGGAAGAAGCTAAACATGACGGTCAATCTCAATCCGAGTGGAGCCCCATGCAAGATATCAACTCGTGGGGTCTAAATGATGCTGAGAAAGGTGAGGAATCAGCCCAGGACTACACGACAGTACTTGGTCAATGACCTGAAAAGAGCTGGGACCACTGTTTCCATGGTGACTGTTGGTAATACACTAAGACGTCATGGTTTGAAATCATGCATGGCTCAGAAGGTTCCCCTGCTTGAACCAGCACATGTTAAGGCCCGTCTTAAGTTTGCCAATGACCATTTGGATGATCCAGAGGAGTCATGGCAGAAAGTTTTGTGGAAAGATGAGACCAAAATTGACCTTTTTGGTCTTAATTCCACTATGCGTGTTTGGAGGAAGAAGAATGATGCGTACCATCCCAAGAACAACATCCCTACTGTGAAGCATGGGGGTGGTAGCATCATGCTTTGGGGTGTTTTTCTGCTCATGCGACAGGACGACTCTACTGTATTAAGGAGAGGATGACTGCAGCCATGTATTGTGAGATTTTGTCCAAAAACCTCCTTCTCTCAGTCAGATCATTGAAGATGAGTCGTGGCTGGATCTTCCAACATGACAATGACCCAAAGCACACAGCCAGGTAAAAACCATGAAGTGGCTTCGTAAGAACCATATCAAGGTTCTGGAGTGGCCTAGCCAGTCTCCAGACCTGAATCCAATTGAAAATCTTTGGAGGGAGCTGAAAGTCTGTGTTACTCAGCGACAGCCCAGAAACCTGACTGATCTAGAGAAGATCTGTGTGGAGGAGTGGGCCAAAATCCCTCCTGCAGTCTGTGCAAACCTGGTGAAGAACTACAGGAAACGTTTGACCTCTGTAATTGCAAACAAAGGCTACTCTACCAAATATTAATGTTGGTGTTCAAATACTTATTTTCAGCTTTAGCACACAAATAAATTGTTAAAAAATCATAGATTGTGATTTCTATATTGTTCTTTTTGGGTTATCTCTCATACAGTGGACATGCACCTACTGTGAAAATTTCAGACCCCTCCATGATTTCTAAGTGGGAGAACTTGCAAAATAGCAGGGTGTTTAAATGCTTATTTTATTCACTGTAAATAAATAGAAAAACATTTTTGTTAGATATGTAAATATGATAAAAGATAGTCATCATTCTTTACCATGTTAACTATTTGCCAAATTTTTTTATGATCGACTGACTCCGCCCACTTTTACGTCACCACTGGTTTATTGGCGGGGCTCTGACCCCTCTCAGGCAACCCCGCCACTGACTGCCACCTAGACACATAGAGGAAGACGACTGCTGATGGCTGCTTGTGCCTTTAACTACTTCCTGTGCCACAGTGCCGCATGCCTCTTGATGGGGCTGGCAGACGTTTACGGTACGTTCCCTCGACCATTTTCTACAGTTTCTTGAGCGAAAATGACAAAAACTGTCTGTGCACTTTTGCTGATGTCAGCTCATCCTCACAGTCAAACTTCCTGTTCCTAGCTCATTTGTTGTTCCTCTTCACAGAAGTTCCCGGTTGTCAGCATGTCTTCCACAAACGTGTCGGGGACACGGTGGAATTGTTGTCCTGTTTGGCGGGCCAAAACGTGACTAGCGCACACTGGAACTATGGAGGCAAGAGAGTCCAGACGGGGTCGAGACAGTTTGCAGGCCGGCTTCATCTCAACCGCCACAACTTTAGTCTGACGCTGAGTGCCGTCACGCCAAACGACACGGGCGTCTTCAGCTTTGTGTCGGCCGTCAATGACAGTCAGAGAACGACGATGCACGTCAAGCTGCACGTTCACGGTAACACCACGCGCTACAGACACGTCACAATTTCACAACAATGCTAAATACCTTCGTCTCTGCGTTTTTTTCCTGGAGAGCCCATAACCAAAGAGCCCGTCGTGATCATCAGAACCACCTGGAACGCTGTTAACTACTCATGCTGTGTCCTACTGGACTGCATTGCCCCCGCTGGGGAGGTGGTGGCATACAAGTGGACTGTGAGAAACAGAAGCCGGAGTGGCGCCTGTCAACACCTCAATATGCCGCCGCAGCACACCGCAATGGAGGTCACATGTACCATCTTCAACGCAGTGAGCGAGAGGTCCACCTCGGATACTGTGATGTGCGGTAACATGTCCTCACGCATCGCCAACACAGGTGCGGCATCATAATCAGTTTTTTGACCCCGTGTTGTTACTCAAAGTGATGTCATCATTTTAGAGCCGCCATTCTCTGTGGTTATGCTCGGCGCAGTGGTGGTGGCTGGAGCTTGTCTGCTCGCTATAGTTGGTAGCGTTACCGTGGTTGCCTGCTGCCGCAGACGAGCAAGTGGGACACTCACTCTTTTATTGCCACACTGTTTTTTACGCTTATGACTCACTTCCTGTTTGGCCTTACAGGCAGGAAAAGCGAGGAGGAGACAATCTACGCTGACATTTATGATGTGAGTACAAGCACAACGCTTGGTGCCTGTACTGCCATTTTGGATTGACTTTTGACCTTGCAGGTAAAGTCAAGGCCAACAAGAGAGCGCTTGCCATACGAGGTTGCTTGCGACGACAACGACGCGGGAACATTGGCGGTAAGAGCATCCTGCGTGCAGTCCTCTGAATTAACAATGCTGTTCACTGTAAGTGAACGGAGACATACAGTAGACAGAAAGTTGCGATAGCCAATCAGATCACGAGTTGTTATCAGTAAGGCCTTCTAGACGGCCTAAGGCAGATACATAGCGATGTTATGTGCTAGGTAACACAAGAACTTCATTACCCAGCATGCCACGGTAGTGAAGCGCATGCGCAGTAGCTACCTTTAGCCAGCAACGGGATGTTTGTGATGAGCACCTTGTGGACTAAATTTTAAGAACTTAGCAAACACGCCTCGTCTGCCTCGTTTATGATTAGACAAGACAACACATATATTTGCAAGGCCATTTTCAAGAAGGATATTTAAAGAGAAACTACATCTTGTGCGACGATGTCAGCCAACCCAGGAAGCTCGAATGTGTCGTACAGATTATGAGTTCAGATATTTTATTTCTTTATTTTTTCACATTTAATATGTTTTTTGCAATTTAAATTTTGACAGTACCACATAATGTGTTTTAATTGCTCATGCGGGTTAATTGATAATTAAATGCGCCAGAAAATAACCTGTTATGTACGCTGTTGGTGGTGATGCTCAGTAGATGTGTTTCTGTATTGTACTTCTCCACCAATAGTCATGTGGTGACATAAATGATGCTATTTTGAGAGGTAATCTTTGAAGTCGGGCATCACTGAAGGCCTAGATGGGAAACGCATGGCCCGCCACTGTGAATGGGTGAAAGTGACCTATTAGGTAAAGCGCTTTGGTATCGTGCAGGTACAGTATAGTGCTGTATAAAATACAGAACATTTACCATTTGATGATTTGTTTTAATGCAGACACTCTATGACAAGATCCAAATGGCGCACATGGCCAAGCAAGACCACGACACCTAGAGTAAAAGCGCCATCTTGTGGGGAATGGTGGAACGGCAGCAGCAAAAAAACAACAACTATTAAACATATTTACATTTAATTTGAATATTCCTCTTGCTGGTGTTTTCTTCTGAGGAGACCGGAGAAATGTTTTTCAGATAAATATTTTTTCCTCGTAACCAATTACATTCTATTAACTATAAATGTGGCCAGCGCTGCTGCCCACTGCTCCCCTCACCTCCCAGGGGGTGATCAAGGGTGATGGGTAAAATGCAGAGAATAATTTCGCCACACCTATTGTGTTTGTGATAATCATTGGTACTTTACTTCAAATAATCACTTTTTTTTTTTAAAAAGGCATTTGTCCAACACTGGTGGTTAGCTGCTCGCTAAAGTGGAACACGCTCACCTCTCAACTGGTTTAACATGATCATGGCAAAAACGCCAACGACGATTCCCACCAAAACTAACAGTCCACTTCGATCACGAGATGAAAGTTCCGCCGCCGTCGCACCTGCAGTTAAAGAAAAAGTTGTCACATTCCGCCTGTGTTCTGTTAGCAGTAGCCAGGCGACCCTTACACTTCTTGTGGACACTGTCGGAGATGTTCTCCAGGTGGCGGCTTGAGGTGCACGTGAACTTCACTGCATCGTGCAGGAAGGCGAGGAGAAGACCGGGCTTGTTGCCATACTCAAACAGGTAGGAGTCTCTAAGCGGGGGATCAAATGTCCAAGAGAGGTTGGAGCCAACATCTTGAGATGAACAATGGAGTCCCACCCAACAGCCGTCATCCCAGAGTGCGGTGAATAGCGTCCGCAGGGTTGGTTTCTGTAGATGTTCTAAAAGAAAAAACAGCGAAGCAGCTGAACATGCTTACAACTTACAAGCTCAAGTGTGACTTACTTCTCACTACCAGCGTCACCTCTGTCACTATGCTGCGTTGGTCCACATCTGTCAACTCCACAGTGTAGTCCATGGCGTCCCGTCTGGTCACGTTATGAATGGTTAAGTCCCCTGAAGATTGTTGAAGACAGTTAAGATGCAATTGCTTCTTACGCATTGTCGTGTCCAATACTTTTATTTATTTTTTTAAAATGGTTGACACAGGGGGGAACCTAGTTCTGCACGGGTGGCACATAAACCCGTCAGTCTACCACAGGCGCAGTTGTAGCTTACTACCATCATACAGTTAATTCTTTTGTAAGACAATTGATGACATTAAATTATATTGACGCTTCCGGAAATCCTACTTCATGTGGCATGAAAGGTATGCGTAGACCATTACAGGACCAAAAAATGAAATTTTTTCTATCAAAATGTTCACATATATAAATATATACTGCACACATATACATACACACAAATACATGTATATATATATATATATATATATATATATATATATATATATATATATATATATATATATATATATATATATATATATATATGATGAAGTAGTCTTGTGATTTTTTCCCACACCTACATATGTATATATATATGTATATATATCGTGCATATATATACACATGTATATGTATATATATATATATATATATATATATATATATATATACATATATATACATATATATACATATATATATATATATACATATATATATATATGTATATATATATATATATGTATATATATATATATATGTATGTATATATATATATGTATGTATATATATATATATGTATATATATGTATATATATGTATATGTATATGTATATATATATATATATGTATATGTATATGTATATATATATATATATAATATATATATATATATATATATCCATCCATCCATCCATCCATCATCCTCCGCTTATCCGAGGTCGGGTCGCGGGGGCAGCAGCCTAAGCAGGGAAGCCCAGACTTCCCTATCTCCAGCCACTTCGTCTAGCTCTTCCCGGGGGATCCCGAGGCGTTCCCAGGCCAGCCGGGAGACATAGTCTTTCCAACGTGTCCTGGGTCTTCCCCGTGGCCTCCTACCAGCTGGACGTGCCCTAAACACCTCCCTAGGGAGGCGTTCGGGTGGCATCCTGACCAGATGCCCGAACCACCTCATCTGGCTCCTCTTGATGTGGAGGAGCAGCGGCTTTGCGTTGAGCTCCTCCCGGATGGCAGAGCTTCTCACCCTATCTCTAAGGGAGAGCCCCGCCACCCGGCGGAGGAAACTCATTTCGGCCGCTTGTACCCGTGATCTTATTCTTTCGGTCATGACCCAAAGCTCATGACCATAGGTGAGGATGGGAACGTAGATCGACCGGTAAATTGAGAGCTTTTTCTTCCGGCTCAGCTCCTTCTTCACCACAACGGATCGATACAACGTCCGCATTACTGAAGACGCCGCACCGATCCGCCTGTCGATCTCACGATCCACTCTTCCCCCACTCGTGAACAAGACTCCTAGGTACTTGAACTCCTCCACTTGGGGCAGGGTCTCCTCCCCAACCCGGAGATGGCACTCTACCCTTTTCCGAGCGAGAACCATGGACTCGGACTTGGAGGTGCTGATTCTCATTCCGGTCGCTTCACACTCGGCTGCGAACCGATCCAGTGAGAGCTGAAGATCCCGGCCAGATGAAGCCATCAGGACTACATCATCTGCAAAAAGCAGAGACCTAATCCCGTGGCCACCAAACCGGAACACCTCAACGCCTTGACTGCGCCTAGAAATTCTGTCCATAAAAGTTATGAACAGAATCGGTGACAAAGGACAGCCTTGGCGGAGTCCAACCTTCACTGGAAACGTGTCCGACTTACTGCCAGCAATGCGGACCAAGCTCTGACACTGATCATACAGGGAGCGGACTGCCACAATAAGACATTCCGATACCCCATACTCTCTGAGCACTCCCCACAGGACTTCCCGAGGGACACGGTCGAATGCCTTCTCCAAGTCCACAAAGCACATGTAGACTGGTTGGGCAAACTCCCATGCACCCTCAAGAACCCTGCCGAGAGTATAGAGCTGGTCCACAGTTCCACGACCAGGACGAAAACCACACTGTTCCTCCTGAATCCGAGGTTCGACTATCCGGCGAAGCCTCCTCTCCAGTACACCTGAATAAACCTTACCGGGAA